>NC_048303.1:67628822-67779851 GCF_013100865.1 Trachemys scripta elegans | reverse complement strand
TCCTCTCTCCCTTCACTGGGTTTTGTAACCCATGCCCCTTGTCAAGCAAGTGCTACTTAGGTAATGGTGAAGGACTCCCTCAGTCCTTCTGTCATACAACAGTTCCACTGGCCTTGATTCACAGAATCAGGGTAACAAAACTTTATTCTTCCTGCCCCAATAACAGAGAAACTGGGGATCCCACACCAGCCAAAGTAACCACTTTGAGTTGCTGTTGTTTCATGCCAGGCGAGTGGGTGTGCCTATGCAAACAAGATCAGCCCCTGGAGTTCTTTTCCACACTCGCCATAATTCACCACCAGATGTCAGGGTAGAGCTCATCCTGACTCTGCTTACATCTATGTAAGCATGTGGGGAAAATCCGAGGAGACATGAGATTATAACAGCTTCTGTGTCACTAAGTCATCAAGGTTAACGGGCAATGAGGGAAGAAGCAGTTAGGTATGAAAACCATTAGTACATACTGCTAACCACACAAATACTGTCGTGGGAGCTTGAAAAGTCACTAATGCGCCGCCGTAGTGCATCTGGTGAAGACACTCTATCCCGCCAACATAGCGCTGTTCACACCGGAGCTTAGGTCGGTGTAACTTACCGGTATGTTGCTTTGGGAGGTGGGTTACTCACACCCCTAAGCAACATAAGTTATACTGACATAAGTGGTAGTGTGTACAAGCCCTAGGTCTCCCTGACAATGTTTGTGGTTTTGCAATCACTTTTTTTTATTTTTAGTGTTTCTGTTCATTATTGCTGTGAGAAAGATACCAAAACAAAAAAAACAAGATAAACTGACTAATTGAATCCTTGAATCTGTAATGGGGTTCAAAGAGGTAGACCCTGGCGCTTGCATGGATCCCTTGCAGGACTGACCGCCAGACAGGATTTCCCTGGCCTAGTTAGAGAATCTGGGGACAGCCGTGTGTACCTGGTAGTGTGGGCTCCCTCTGAGGGCCCTAAACACTACTCTTACCCCTCCTATCTCCACTGTGTAGCAACAGAGCTACTTTTGATTCCATTAGGAATCTTCTTTCATGCTACAGAGTTGAAGTTAGTGATTCCTGGGTCTAGCACTTGACCTACTTTGGGCTAGTGGTGCACCAGCACTGAGGCTCTCCTACTACCAGCTAAAAGTCACTAAAATGCCATCATGTGAACAAAGTAAACTGAAATAAAAAAAAAAAGTTTTCCCTCTAATCTCTTTCAGTTATAGTAATCATAGGCATCATTTGTAATAATAGTAGGTAAAAATAATTCAGATTTTTTTTTTAAGTTGAAATTGTCCCTACTAAAAAAACAAAACACACTTCCATCTTGTTGTTGTTGTCTTTAAAGTTACTTACGTGTAAATATTTTTGGGACTGGTGTCTAATTGATTATGCAAGGGAAGATGTGAAACTGATTATACATGAAGTGCTATCAAATGCGTTAAGTAAACACATTTCAAGTACTAAAGAATTTAGCAAAATAAAATATTTTTCTCTCAACTTCTTTTATCTTAGCTGTTACACAATGTTCAGGCAGAATGGGATCTTCGGTATTATTCCAACCAGATCACTATCTGTCTACAGATCGAGAAATACATCTTAATTATAGTTTAAATATCTGGGAATAGATGTTTATTCTAACTGCCTCTAGGAAACTCTTGGTACGGAAACTTGCTTATGAAGCAGAAAATTTAAAATTTAAAGATGCATTAGGATGGAGATTGTGTAGACAGTGACTAAGTAATTTCCTAGCAGAATAGCATTATTATTTGCAGCTGTTAAAAAATGTAAGTGGGTCAAAATTGCTGTTGATTTTATATAATCCAATAAAATGTATTGTTCATTATATAAATGAGTGTGTAAATGTGCAAGTGCCCACATAGATTCTTGTGCAGGTAGTTCTTTCCATTCACCAAAGCAATGGGCAGAAAAAAGTACAACTGAACGTTGCATTAAAAAAAATGTAAATTGTAGGGAAAAAAGTTTTATGTAGTTGATAAATGCTGTTTGTGTCTCACTCTACTAAAATTTGTCAGAATGAATAAATTGAAGCTTTGGTAATCCTATTAATGAATACAAGTATTAATAAATGTATACATTTTCCCCAGTCATAATTTCTAAAATGAGCCTATGATTTACCCACTCAGTTGTACAATAGTGTTGTACCATGCAGTCGGTATACTTACATACATTTTTATGTTTACTTTTTCTTAGTGAAGAAAAAAGGAATCTAAATGGTTCAAATTCCCTCTATATACCAAGTATTAATTATTAAAATTAAAACCATTTTATAATTGTTTGTGTTTACATAAATCCTACACTTGCTAAACTGAATGGCTAAGATTTGGAAAGTTGAAAAGCTTAATGCTTTTCTTAGTATTGTTGTTCTAAGTAGAGAGGCCAAATAGGAACTGCCAAATCATTAAAAAAAACCTTGACAGAATAACAACCTGCATACAGATAGAATCCTGTTAAAAGAACTGTTCACCATTTCCTGTGTGTCAGCAGGGACTCCGTCTAGTTTCTTTAACTCTCTTATCAATTGTCCACAAGACTTGTGTGTAGGTATCTTGGCTCTGATTGCCACAGTATCATTAAAACATATTATTTGGTACGTTTAAGCGGTTATGGGGCATAAATTTAAAAGGGTCTATTTAGGCAGAGGCTTTTTTTTTCTCTCTAAACTTTTGAACTCCTTAATAAACAAAAATTCTAAAATGAATGTGTGTTAGAGTGAAGATATAATTGTTATGATATAGCAACACTTTTATGTAGAAAATACCTCTCCTGGTCTTGGAGGGAAAAAATGGCTGAGTGGTTTGTTACTAGACACAATAAAAATGTTTGTGTGCGTGTTAAACAAGATCAGGCAAATCTTTTATCCCCTCAGGGTATAATTTAGCAAGGCTGATATTCCCTTATGACCAAATCCTAGTCATTGACATCAAAGCTGCTTGAAATGCTAAGAAGGATTCATGTGGCCTTTATTTCTTTTGTATTTGTAAATAGTTATGGTCCCCTGTTCATTGTGCCTGGTGTCTTGGTGTCCATATTGCCCTAAAAAGCTAAAGATTTTGAAAGAATATTTTAAAAAGAGTAAAGATGATGGGCCTGATTGTGATCTCTCACTAGTGTGAATCAGGAGTATCTGCAGTGAAGCCAGATGAGTTAACTGGATCTAAAACCAGATTACAGGTAGTGAGAGGAGAACCAGGCCCTTGAAGGGTAAAGTATTATTTTTTGTGATACATGGAAAGATGAAAACGAATCCAACATTTTTCTGGCTCCTTTCTTTTAAGACTCATTCAGTCCACATCCCTGAGTAATGCAGTTATACCAGTTGAATTCCTGGTGCAACAACACTATGTCGATGGGACAGCTTCTCCTGTCAGCATAGCTACTGCCTGTTGGGGAGTTGGAGTACCTATGCTGATGGAAGAAGCTGTCCCATTGGCGTCGGTAGCGTCTTTTTACTGATACAGACTAACATGGCTACCCCTCTGAAACCTGTTACTGACTTGAGTATTGTAGCAGAATTGGCATGATAGCATACCAATACATCTACTCTAAATAGTTTGTATGTAACTTGTTGGCACATATTTTTGTATGGTTGTGTTACAGCTGGGATTTTCAACGAGCCCGCAAGAGTTTAGGCTCCCCACACTGTTGTGCCTCTTTGAAATCCTAGCCCACATATACACGAAATTAGATATGCATGGAGGGGATGATCATATGTAGGGCCCTACCAAATTCACAGCTGTGAAAAACGCATCACGGACTGTGAAATCTGATTTTTCCCCCATTAAATCTGGTCTTTTGTGTAATTTTATTCTATACAAGTATCAGGGGTAGCCATGTTAGTCTGTATCTACAAAAACAGCAAGGAGTCTGGTGGCACCTTAAAGACTAACAGATTTATTTGGGCATAAGCTTTCGTGAGTAAAAACCTCACTTCTTCGGATGCATAGAGTGAAAGTTACAGATGCAAGCATTATATACTGACACATGGAGAGCAGGGAGTTACTTCGCAAGTGGAGAACCAGTGTTGACAGGACCAATTCAATCAGGGTGGATGTAGTCCACTCCCAATAATAGATGAGGAGGTGTCAATTCCAGGAGAGGAAAAGCTGCTTCTGTAATGAGCCAGCCACTCCCAGTCCCTATTCAAGCCCAGATTAATGGTGTTGAATTTGCAAATGAATTTTAGTTCTGCTGTTTCTCTTTGAAGTCTGTTTCTGAAGTTTTTTTTGTTCAATGATAGTGACTTTTAAATCTGTAATAGAATGACCAGGGAGATTGAAGTGTTCACTTACTGTCTTATGTATGTTACCATTCCTGATGTCCGATTTGTGTCCATTTATTCTTTTGCGGAGGGACTGTCCGGTTTGGCCAATGTACATGGCAGAGGGGCACTGCTGGCACATGATGGCATATATAACATTAGTGGATGTGCAGGTGAATGAGCCCTTGATGGTGTGACTGATGTGGTTGGGTCCTCTGATGCTGTTGCCAGAGTAGATATGGGGATAGAGTAGGCAACGAGGTTTGCTACAGGGATAGGTTCCTGGGTTGGTGTTTCTGTGGTGTGGTGTGTAGTTGCTGGTGAGTATTTGCTTCAGGTTGGGGGGTTGTCTGTAAGCGAGGACTGGCCTGCCTCCCAAGGTCTGTGAGAGTGAGGGATCATTTTCCAGGATAGGTTGTAGATCGTGGATAATGCGCTGGAGAGGTTTTAGCTGGGGGCTGTATGTGATGGCCAGTGGTGTTCTGTTATTGTCCTTGTTGGGCCTGTCCTGTAGTAGGTGATTTCTGGGTACCCGTCTTGCTCTGTCAATCTGTTTCCTCACTTCCCCAGGTGGGTATTGTGGTTTTACGAATGCTTGATAAAGATCTTGTAGGTGTTTGTCTCTGTCTGAGGGGTTGGAGCAAATTCGGTTGTATCTTAGGGCTTGGCTGTAGACAATGGATTGTGTGATGTGTCTTGGATGGAAGCTGGAGGCATGTAGGTACGTATAGCGGTCAGTAGGTTTCCGGTATAGGGTGGTGTTTATGTGACCATCACTTATTTGTACTGTAGTGTGCAGGAAGTGGATGTCTTGTGTGGACTGGCCCAGGCTGAGGTTGATGGTGGGGTGGAAATTGTTGAAGTCCAGGTGGAATTCTTCAAGGGCCTCCTTTCCGTGGGTCCATATGATGAAGATGTCATCAATGTAGCGCAAGTAGAGGAGGGGCAGACAAAGGCGGGTTAAGGGTGGGAGCTTGGCTTGAGGGACTGGGGGGGCGTGGTCAGGCCGAGGGTTGAGCCCCCCGCCCCGGTGCTTGCAGAGTGGGGGAAGCTGCCGCTGCTGCTGCGCAACATGCTGCTGCTGCTTCTCCGAGCCTACAGCACCTTCAGTCTCCTTGCCTGCCTCATTGTCTCCAGTGCCAGTGGGCTGTGCCTGTGTGTGGTAAAGCAGGGGCGCCTCCCACTATAGTACTGTACTGTATGGTTAAAAAAAAAAATGTCCCTGGAACCTAACCCCCCATTTACATTCATTCTTATGGGGAAATTGGATTCGCTTAACATCGTTTCACTTAGTCGCATTTTTCAGGAACATAACTACAACGTTAAGTGAGGAGTTACTGTATTAACTTCAAGAATGTGAGTAGATCTCTTGAAGTCATAGGACAACTACTGTTCGTAAAGTTAAGCATTTGCTTAAGTATTTATTTGCTGTATTCAAGCCTGAGAGCATGGGAAAATGAGTCATACTGACTATAAATCATAATAATTCAGCTAGTTCATATTTTTACGACTTCGTACTAATTGTATTATTAAGGATATTTTATGAATACAGGATTCTTTATTTCTTTAGTTAAGATGATCTTGCTACTTATTCCAGACCTGAAGCCATAAGCCTCCGATGTCACAATTGGTAGCTGTGGAAATTGCAATTTTTAAATGGTTAATTTTGTGCCTCAGGGTATTTTTGAGTGGGAATTAATCAGGAATTTAATAGAAGGGAAGTATGTATTCCTGTTAGATGTTAATCTCTATGTGCAGGTATTTACATGAACAACTTCCCATACATCTTCTAGATGTGTATGTAGCTTTTAAACAGATTCCTTAGAAAATATTTTTTGCTGTATTTTTTAAAAAAAGGAAAAAAAATGTATTCTGATGATATGAGAATAGAGGGAAATGGATAAAGCTAATGTCATTCCAGAATGGTTGACATGCTCAGGTGTGAATTGGATCAATAATTTCACTAGCGTTCGATATCTTTGGCTAATAAATTAATGTCTGATAATCCTAGTATAAAAAACAGTTTCTTATAATTCATATTAACCCTTCTCACTGACCTCCCACAAGTTTCTGACTTAATTTGGGACAGAGTGTCCAGATTGCAGTGTATTAAAAATTATAGGTATTATCTAATCTCTGTATTTAGAGAGCAAGTAGGGAAATCACAAGCAGCATATATAAGAATAAGATCATCTCATGATCGCTTACTCTTTTAATCCTTGTCTTCCTGTAGGGGCCCGCCCTCCCTCCCCCGGTTTATCATTTTGTTCTGTTATTTCGGTCTTAAGCCCTGATCCAGAAAATGCATATGCACATGTTTAACTTCAAGCACATGCGTAGGAATTCTGTCTTATTTATTTTAGGCACTTATACAGTCCAATTCAGTAGTATCTAAGAACCCCACAATATTTAATGTATTTATCCACAACCCCTCTCCCTCCCCCATGCGAAGTAGGGAAATAGTATTATCCCCATTTCACAGATGGGGAAATGAGACACAGAGATGGTATAAAAATGGGGAAATACTGAGACAGTGGAGAGTCAGTCAGGAAAGAGGCAGGTGAGAGCTGCCTGAGGAGGGAAGGAGAGACTCAGGGAGAAATAGGAGCAGCAGAGAAGAACTGGAACAGAGAGCCATTGGGAAGAACAAAAGATGAGGAAAGTTGATGGTGAGGACTGGCCGGAGCTGCGGAACCTTGTTGAGTTACAGGAGAGCTCTTGCAGAGGCCACAGGAACAAGGTGAAGAACCAGCCTGGTTGGGAAAGCATAGCCCGAAACAAGAGGTTTGATGCTGGATGGTAGGTCCCAGGAGCAGGGGTAGGATTCTCAACCAGAGAGGCCTGGGTTTGTGAAACACTGTGGGAAGCCCCCTTGCAGCAGACCTTAGTGGAAGTCAGCAGGAACCTGAGCCCAGAACAAGGGGCTGGTACTGCGGGGTTGTTGCCTGAGTGGAGGTAGGATTCTCAGGGAAGGCCTGGCTTAGTGGAACACTGCGGGGAGCTCTGTCATAGGAGACCTGACTTGGGGCTACTGGACAAGTGTGAGTGGGAGAAGAGTGAATCTGGGAACTCTCAGGTGGGGAGTCGTCTGGAGAGTGGAGCCCTAGAACAAGGGCAAAAAGACTGGAAATAGACTGGAGATGGACTTGATGATGATTTGGGAGC
This sequence comes from Trachemys scripta elegans, assembly GCF_013100865.1. Classification (NCBI taxonomy): domain Eukaryota; kingdom Metazoa; phylum Chordata; order Testudines; family Emydidae; genus Trachemys; species Trachemys scripta. The sequence continues at coordinate 67,772,420 of NC_048303.1, read as the reverse complement.
GAGCAGCATGGAAAACTGCCATGAACCTGTGGTACTTTGGGGTTCTGTGGAGAGCTGTTTTATTATGAGGGTTCTATGGATTGTCATGTTTGTGTGAATAAATTATGTCCAAGGATAGCACTTTGAAGTGGACAATGGGAGACTTTATTCCTTTCTACTGACAAAAGAAGGTGAAACCAAGGCAGGCATACATGCCGTGCCATGGTCTGCCGCAGAAGGGTGCTTGAGGAAGGGCTACCATATCACACTATGTAATATTAAAGTACTATCTTTATATCAAATATTATTGATGTCAGTTTTTGTTCTCTTTAATAGAAAAAATAAAAATATTCCTAAAATTGTATCATGAATTATCAGTCATTTATAGTCCGCATACACCATGCGATTTACATCTTCCATAATAAACTCATTCTTAAGCTAAGTGGGGAATTTTTTGGCTAAAATACACTGTCATCAAGAATGTGTTTTACTATTGTTTTTATATTCTAGTTCCACCATAAAAGCCTGTGCCAGGAGGCCTGGTGGGGCAGCTGTTCTGGAATTACAGGTTTATAAAGCTCCAGGCAATCTAACTCTTTTTCTATAGAACAGATGGACGTTGACTGTAATATCAAATGGCTGTAGCGTAACACATGCTGTAAATTTATTATATAAGAATTTCAGGTACTTATTCCACGCACACAAACTTCCTGAACAATATTCAGAATATTATTGGTTTGCTAAGTAGTATAAATTCAGAGTCTCGTATTTGTTCTATATGAGCAAGAAACTTAATTTTTTTCACAAAAACTAGAAATTTATGGCATAGGTCCTTTGCTGGTTAGGGAGAGTTTCTCACTCACGAGTGGTAACTGAGTGAGTGAATTTTTTCAGCACTGCTCTAGGGCCCTGAGTCAGCAAAGCATGTATTTTAAGTATTTCATTGAACCGGAACCTAGATCATTAATGGGAATATCAGATATTTGAACCGTGGGTTCCTGAGATACATTCCTTCCTACTGTTTCTCAGGAGTCTCATTGTTCATGGCTCTGGCCTGTTCCTTTTTAGGAACCAATTTTTAATCCATACAATGTTGTTTTTATCTGGTTAGTATTAAGCCATTTTTTTCCATTGTGCCTTATCCTTCCTGTCCTTTCAACTGCTACCATTTATTCTTTTACAAATTGTGTTCTATCTCCTTTTGGAGAAAACACAAAAGGAGGATCTTCTGGATGGGAGACATGAAAGCATCTGTGGAAGGTTTCTTCCTCCTGGCCCAATCATAGTCCAAGGGACACTCCAATGGCTCTTCCCTCCCTCAGACAAAACAAAGGGTGGCATCAGTCCCAGTGTCCTTGAATGGTTATTTTTTGCAATGAGTTCAGTTTGATTTACATGCATCAATCTTAATTACATTTCATACAAAAAGATATGTACAATTATACCTACACTTAGAATTGATTTTGTTGCAACTTTCTTGTTGCTTTTTGAGATTTGGAGGAATGTGTGGATCTGAATTCAGAGTTTTCCTTCCCTTTTGTCACTTTCATTGAACAACTGGAACTGAGATTTTAAAAGGTAATCAGAAAGTCTGGGAACAGGCTTGAAACTGACTATTCAAAATAATATTTCTCCTTTCTTTTTTTTCCCTCCCTCCTTGGGTTTTTAACTTACTGCTTTACCTCTCCTGAGTGAAATAGAAACTGGAGCACTCCTCCATCTTCTGAGAGAGTAGTTGTTCAAATATTATCTATTCCTGATACCTACCCCTTAGAACTACCTAACAGGATACTATAAAGCAGGGGTTCCCAAACTTTTTGCTTCCATGATGCCATTTTGAAACTTACTGTTTCCTTTGACTCCAGACAGTTTCAAGTCGAGTGTTCAAAGTTCAGGATATTCATTCTTGACAGTGAACCAGAACTCTGGGGGAGAACATTTGGGCATATATTCCTTGCAAAAATTGATCACAGGAAATTTTGCTGAGCTGTTCACTTTCAGCTGCTGGCAGAGCCATGGCATCAGGCTTGTACTGAAAGGCTTGCACCCAAGGATACTTTGTCATGTCCACACTGGGGGAAAAGGATGCAAACTGGTCCTCTATCTGACTGAGATGCTCAGTCATTATCTGTGTCTGCGAGGAACTTGCAGCACAGAGACAATAACTTAGAATGATTCTTTATTGAGTGCCAACAGGGTACTCTGGTTAGCATAAAAGAAAACATGGGCCTTGCCTTAAGGTGCTTACAAGCCAATGCAGATTCCCATCTCAGAAAAGTTAGCACAGGCTCCTACCAACTCAAGCAGAGAGGAGGCTCTGTTGATAAGGCTGCTGCTCACCAGGAACTGGATTAGTCTTTCACTTGGATGCTTGCACAGCTAGATATGCAAATAGCAAAATGGTGTCTGCACAGCCACCTCCACACAGCCAACATGCCTGCACCTGTTCCACCAACGCCATGCCAAGAAGCTGCTTTTACACACACACTGTATGTGTGACATCACGCTGTTTTTAGTCCACCATTTTGTAGAATAAAATGGCAGCCTCCTGGCTTGGTGTTTGTAGAGCAGGCCTGGATATGTTTGGGGCAGATGGCAGTGTGTCATGGGGCAAATCTGCCTCGTTGGACCTAGGACCCTGTTTGGGGTTGCAAACCACAGTTGGGGGAGCATCGGTGTAATGGTGCAAGGTTCAGTTCTCATTGGCTCTGTAGATCTCTGATAATAGAAATGTTAGTAACTGTACAATTGGGGATTTATACATTAATATTGTTTTTAGTATTTTTCTGCTCTTTCTGTGCGTTTTGCTTCGGCATAACTGAATAGAAGTCTAAATCTTTCTGGTAAATATGGTTACAATCTGGACATACAACCTCATCGGGGTTGTTGCGTGTAGCTTTGCTGAGAAGCAACGGGAGTTCAGAACTTTACTTTGTTCAGGCATTATTCCCATGATTGAAATCTGCCGACCTCACAGTTCCTTTATTGGATTCACAAAATTCAAAGCTGCTGTATTAGATTTAAATGTCTGTGAATAAATGGATTTCCAGATTAGACAGGGTTAGCATTGTTTTATGAACTAAATTGCTTTTTTCTCTTCTCCTCCCTTCCCCCTCTGCCCCCGCACAGGAATGACTTGCTGATGGTGTGCCGTCAGTTGAATATGGAGGAGTCTGTTGCTGAGATCATGCACCAACTAGGAGCAGATGAAAATGGGAAGATTTCCTTTCGGGATTTTACTCGGTGCCGCATGCAGCTTGTGCGAGAAATCAGGAAAGAGGAAGTGGAACTTTCCGTGAAATCAGATGACTCTTGTAAAAAGAAGTTGTTAAGGGACAGAATAGCCTCCTGGCCAACGAGCAGTGATAACAGTTTCGGTAGGTACAATTTCAAATGCTCCTCCAGGGATAAATAATGAAGGCTGAAATCCTGGCTCTGTTAAGTCAATGGGAATATTTATGTTAACTTTATGGGGGCCAGGTTTTCACTCAAAGGGTTTTGCAAATATGCTTTGGCACAAGATAATCCGATAATAGATTTTTATCATTAATAGTGAATAAACTGCCCATCACCATGGTATTTGGTTAACTCATATTTATAAGAGAAAAAGTACAGAACAACCTTTTTGTAAAAATTATGGGCACATAGATTGTGACCCAACTGCAGCAACACGTTCACTTCACTGAAAAGACCCGAGACAGATTGCTCAGCTGATGGTTAAAGTGCTAGGAAACTCTGGAACTACATTGACAGGAAAGCCTGAACAAATATATAGGTAGAAATGTTAGACAAGAAGAACATAGTACCATTTAGTCCATCTTCCTTATCAAGCAAGTCTTACCCTGTTTCTCAGCTGGTGTTCAATTCTGTTTTCCTTAGAATTTAGTATATTGCTGTAGGAACATGAGTTGCCAGCCTCGGTCAGAAAATCACTTCATCTAGTCCAGTATGTTATGATTGAAGAGAATACAAAATCCTTTCCTTCCCTTCCCCTCCGCCCCAAAATAAACCAACCAAAAAAAAAAAAAAAAACCCATAACACCTGACCAGATGAGCAATTCTGTACATGAAGTTTATTTAATGCATTTTCCTAAGTGGACAATTGAATTAATATTTTTCTTATAATTGTTGATATATTTTCACAAATTTTAAGTATGTCAGTGAGATGGTAGAAGCAGTCTGAACATTTAAATTCCCTGCCCATGGTGGTATTTTCCATTCCATGCAGATAAAGCCTAGCTTTGTCTGTCGCTTCGCTTTAATTTTGGTTTATTTTTACACTTGTTGGAAATGTCATGATTTCTATACAGTTATCCTGCTTTGATTCTTCCCATGCTCTAGAGAAGTTCAGTGATCACGCTGCTATTAAAAACATTTCACAGGGCACAAACATAATGTGACCTGGAGCATGCTAGCAGTCCTGACTAATGAGCTACAAGTTTCACTGCCTTTCAGCTCTTCAGGGGCACATATCCTTTTTTTTTTTTTTTTATTTAATCAGGACTTGGAGAGCTAGTGATGTTATTTGACCTGATCCCTATAGCTTTGTAAACATTGCTTAAGACAGGAGACATAAAAATGTGCTAATTAATACAAATAAACTTGATGGATGCTGATTTTTTGAGGAAGGTGCACTTTTTTAATAACTGGTGTCTTCAAAGACTGTTTATAGGCCTTTCCTCAAGATTTATTTCCATGTGATGTGTCAGCCACTGTTATCCCTTGAAAGTTTCTATCCAACGTCCATATGGAGTGCATAAATTACAGAAACTCCAAATTCATTTAGCTGCCACTGAGCAGCAGGGGTCCTGGTGACCTGCAACAAAGGAATCTGCCTTCTTTGAAGGGACTTTTACATTAAGGATTTTGTTTGGAGCTTGTACAGCGAGCACATAGTTCAGGCCTTGTGAAAAAGAAGGCCTTGCAGCTAACGTCTTCACAAAGAGGTGCAAAAATAATATATGTACCTATTTAAAGTAAAGCTACAAACTTGTATGTCCAATACTCCAATCATTGCATCCCATTACAAAGCAATGTAAAAGCAAGTGAAAAATAAAATTTCATAATAATTAATTATTATTCCTAACTGATTGTTGCAACTTGACTTCTGTAGATAGTCTCGCTTTTCACTCATTGTAGTCATTGACCAGAGAATCTTCATAACATCCCTACTAGTAAGTATTGTTAACCCCATTTTACAGATGGGGAGGCAGTTGAAGTTAGGGAGGTTAAGTGATTTTCTTTAGGCCAAGGAAGGGGCAGTGTTAATTGTGATTACAAGTCAGAAATCAGACTCTCCCATCCCCCGCATTCTGTGCACAGTCCACTAGACCACAATATTGGTCAGAGTAATTAACCATTGGAACAATTTACCAAGGGTCGTGGTGGATTCTCCATCACTGACCGTTTTTAAATCAAGATTGAATGTTTTTCTAAAAGATCTGCTCTGGAAATTATTTTGGGAAAGTTCTCTGTCTGTGTAATACAGGAGGTCAGACTATGATAACAATGGTCCCTTCTGGCCATAGAATCTATGAAACCTGTTTCTACCATTTCATTTAAATGATACAGAGTAGGACAGTGGACTGAACCTTCCATTTGAATACACGACAAAGCAGAACACCTTTAAAGTCACTAGAATAACATTTTTCATTTCATTAATGCCATACTTCCAGGGTTCTCAAAATGCTTTTCGGGTCCAATTCTATGCCATTAAAATCAATGGGAGTTTTAACATTGACTTCAAAGTCAGTAGGGTCAAACTGTATACACAAGTGAATATTAAAGTAAGTTCTGTTTCTCAAATGTTATGTTTTTTTTAACACAGTAAAGTAATAAAAGGTAAAATTAACTTTGAAAGTCTACTGTGGGGAGCTGCAGTATCTGTTCCAATCTAACTTATCAGAATGGATCTTCAGTAGGAAGTTATTGAGAGAATTTCAAGTGTCTCCAAGAGACCTGTTGGCACCACTCAGTTACGGAGGCAGTAAAGCCATGACAGGTACCTTAAAACCTGTCTTAAGTGACCACTCAAGAGACTGACAGAAATGGTTTGCTTAACAAAAGGGACATTGTAATAATCAAGCAGAAGAATAGGCTGTATGTTTGAGGTTACTTTTTTGTGATTCCTTAAAACAGAAAACTTGCCGCATAAAGGGTGTGTGTCTCATAGGTAGTACTGTATTTCTTAAAGTTTTGAAAGGTTATACATATTTTATGTAAAAAGTTACAGTAAATGCAATTATGATATATTTATATCTATAGGTGTGCCTGGCATTTTACAGACAACTAGTATATTTACTGGATCTTCCTTGGTAAAGGAATCCTACTCCAAAAATACAACTTCTAGGCGCATTGTAACTTTTGAGAGAACAGATATTTGAAACTGTTTTATCAGTAAAATCTTAATTCAGTTGGACAGATGAGAGGTTTTGCTGTCCAACTGGGAGCGCTATGGCTACTGATCTGATTCCACAGACCAGATGCTCAGATAAGAAAAAAACAAACCATAAGCAATTCTGAGCTGTTCTGGTTTAGCAGTTCATAATTAATTAATTTGTAACCAATTCCTCTTCTCTCCCTCTAAAAAAAGAAAAGCCCTGAGCTTCTGATATAATGATGATTTATTTACATTTATTTATTTATAATGATGATTTATTTAAAGACGATAAAGTCATTGTGGAGAAACTAAATGGATTCTTTGCTTCAGTTTTCACGGCTGAGGATGTTAAGGAGATTCCCAAACCTGAGCCGGCTTTTGTAGGTGACAAATCTGAGGAATTGTCACAGATTGAAGTGTCAATAGAGGAGATTTTGGAATTAATTGATAAACTTAACATTAACAAGTCACCAGGACCAGATGGCATTCACCCAAGAGTTCTGAATGAACTCAAATGTGAAGTTGCGGAACTATTAACTAAGGTTTGTAACCTGTCCTTTAAATTGGCTTCTGTACCCAATGACTGGAAGTTAGCTAATGTAACGCCAATATTTGAAAAGGGCTCTAGAGGTGATCCCGGCAATTACAGACCGGTAAGTCTAACATCGGTACCGGGCAAATTAGTCGAAACAATAGTTAAGAATAAAATTGTCAGACACATAGAAAAACATAAACTGTTGAGCAATAGTCAACATGGTTTCTGTAAAGGGAAATCGTGTCTTACTAATCTATTTGGAGTTCTTTGAAGGGGTCAACAAACATGTGGACAAGGGGGATCCAGTGGACATAGTGTACTTAGATTTCCAGAAAGCCTTTGACAAGGTCCCTCACCAAAGGCTCTTATGTAAATTAAGCTGTCATGGGATAAAAGGAAAGGTGCTTTCATGGATTGAGAACTGGTTAAAAGACAGGGAACAAAGGGTAGGAATTAATGGTAAATTGTCAGAATGGAGAGGGGTAACTAGTGGTGTTCCCCAAGGGTCAGTCCTCGGACCAATCCTATTCAACTTATCCCTTTCTCCAGATCATTTATGAATAAACAGTGAGGTGGCAAAGTTTGCAGACAGTACTAAACTGCTGAAGATAGTTAAGACCAAAGCAGACTGTGATGAACTTCAAAAAGATCTTACAAAACTAAGTGATTGGGCAACAAAATGGCAAATGAAATTTAATGTGGACAAATGTAAAGTAATGCACATTGGAAAAAATAACCCCAACTATACATACAATATGATGGGGACTAATTTAGCTACAAGAAGTCAGGAAAAAGATCTTGAAGTCATTGTGGATAGTTCTCTGAAGATGTCCACGCAGTGTGCAGAGGCGGTCAAAAAAGCAAACAGGATGTTAGGAATCATTAAAAAGGGGACAGAGAATAAGACTAAAAAGGGGATAGAGAATAAGACTGAGAATATATTATTGCCCTTATATAAATCGATGGTATGCCCACATCTCGAATACTGCGTTCAGATGTGGTCTCCTCATCTCAAAAAAGATATACTGGCACTAGAAAAGGTTCAGAGAAGGGCAACTAAAATGATTAGGGGTTTGAAACGGATCCCATATGAGGAGAGATTAAAGAGGCTAGGACTCTTCAGCTTGGAAAAGAGGAGACTAAAGCGGGATATGATAGAGATATATAAAATCATGAGTGATGTGGAGAAAGTGGATAAGAAAGTTATTTACTTATTCCCATAATACAAGAACTAGGGGCCACCAAATGAAATTAATAGGCAGCAGGTTTAAAACAAATAATAGGAAGTTCTTCTTCACGCCGTGCACAGTCAACTTGTGGAACTTCTTACCTGAGGAGGTTGTGAAGGCTAGGACTATAACAGCGTTTAAAAGAGAACCGGATAAATTCATGGTGGTTAAGTCCATTAATGGCTATTAGCCAGGATGGGTAAGGAATGGTGTCCCTAGCCTCTGTTTGTCAGAGGATGGAGATGGATGGTAGGAGAGAGATCACTTGATCATTGCCTGTTAGGCCAGGTCTACACTAACCCCCTAATTCGAACTAAGGTACGCCACTTCAGCTACGTTCGAAGTACCTTAGTTTGAATTTACCTCGGTCCACACGCGGCAGGTAGGCCCCCCCGTCGACTCGGCAGTACTCCTCTCGTCTAGCTGGAGTACCGCAGTCGACGGCGAGCACTTCCGGGTTCGATCGCTCGTCGCCGAACTACCGGGTAAGTGTAGACCTACCCTTAGATCCACTCCCTCTGGGGCACCTGGCATTGGCCACTGTCGGTAGACAGGATACTGGGCTAGGTGGACCTTTGGTCTGACCCAGTACGGCCGTTCTTATGTTCTTACATTACATACCAATCATAAAAAAATTTAAGGAATACCAGCATTTCAGACATAAATTAAGCTTATTGGTAAATGAGAGGCAGGTCATTTGGGGCTGAAAAATCATTGCTTTTGCTCTGCGTTATTCCCGCATTTGATCTCCCTGTAAATAAATTGTGCTTAGAAGTTGATGCGGTGATAATTAAATTTATTTATCCCATATTTAATTAAAAGCTACAGAGTGATAGCTCAGATGTACCCCCAAGTAGTACAGATTCCTTCTCAGATTCACCCACAAATTTTCACCCATGATTTATTTGACTTGTACAGCTATTGTGATTGTCTGGCTTAATTTACATTTACATTGGGGTAGATAAATGTATATTAACTAGTAATGGATCAGTTTGACTTTTAAATATTCTTTTGATACTGTCACCTCTCTGTTGTACAGTAGCAGATGTCAGGTCATTGCAGATTAGCTTTCTTTCAGAGAAAAAAAAATCAGTGATACAGAGTCTGGGTATATTCTTAGTGCAACTTATTTACAAACACACCTGTCCTGGAACAGAGATGGTCACAAATGTCATGTAGGGGTTTTCAGCTCCAGCACTAATGCCCAGTTCCCAGAAAGCAAATCTGCCTAAAAAATTGACTATAATTTGCTTGCACACAATGAAAAAGAACTTGTAAGAAACTGTATGTGAAACAGTGCCATATGGTGATCCCTGTCATAATTCAACATATTTGCATATCCATATGCTTTCCAAATGAAATGTGAGAATTCTAACTCTTCACCGACACCATAAAGAAAAGCCATCCTGAATAAGAGGTGGGCTCCCCTCAGAGGATCACCATAGTCCTAGTAAACTGCTGCTTGGTTTCACAGTGGTTACCTCCTCCATTCTGCCCTACCTTTTGCTGAGTTTTGGCTAGCTTACAGAAGGCATCTTATGCACCCCTTGGGCCCTGTTTTCCAGCTTGTCAGGTCAAAATTACCCTAAAGCGCTGATCTTGCAGGTTGACTGCTGCATAGAATGGATAGGGATAATTCATCTGAAAGGGAAATTGTGTCTGAACCAGCCTCCTATTCAGAACTTCAGGAAAGCACCTGAAATTGTGTCTCAGTAATGTGGTCTATTTATCAGACGTTTTATTGCTCCCGAGCCCTGTTCCTTAGTATTTTTCAAGGCAGATATAGAACATTGGACAGCTGACTGATTTATATGTGGTGCATCCTCCGCTAGCTCTGGGGGAGTCCATATAATAAAAAAATTCCATTTCATAGTGACTTGAAAATTCTCAGAAGAACTGTAACATGAAAGAATTGGGCTTCACAACACAATTGTGAAGTAGGGAAATCTTGTTCCCACCTAGCTAATGGGGAAGCTGTGCCATTTAAAGTGGTATGTGTCACGGTTCAGGGCAGCTGCACCTGAAACCCCCCTCTGTGGTTCAGCAAGGGTGCCCAGCTCTTGGCTTCTAGCTCCCCAGCTCTTCTTGGGTGGAGACACTCAGGGTTTGACCAGGGTTTTTCCAGACTGGAGAATTCCTTGCCTTTGTTACCATTTCCAGCCTGGACAGGTTGCCCTAAGACACCTGCTAATAAGCTTACCAGAGTTCATCCCAACTCTCACATGGACTTTGGCAAGTGCAGTCTTTTAATACCTCAGCCTTGGGGCATCCTTGTGGTTACAAGTTCATCAGAGTTTCAGGTCAGAACAAGCACACCCCCAACATGTTCTGTTCCCATTTCAGTTCAGGGATCTTGGAACTGGAGTTTCCAGAAACAGAGGTCTCTCCCCCCCCCAGGGCATATCTTCAAAAGGTGGGCTTTGGAGGAGGAGCATTTGCATTCCCCTCACCTCAAGGTATTTTCTAAGGAAATCCATTCACATGTATTGCTCCAAAAAGACCTTTAAATCCTCATACCTTCTGGAGATTGCATCAATCTTGTCTTTCTGCTAAAGAAGTTCCATACAATCTCACAACAGTACATAAACATTTGCCTTTATAATACAATGAACTCCAGAGATATTAATCCTAATTCAATAAGGTTTAACTTAATTCAGTAAAATTTATCTCGATTCTGTAATGTTTGGTCAGGATATTACGAGATATTGGCAATCCATCACAGTATGGTTTCGTGACCTGCTGTGCAAGGGAGCCTTTTGTCCCTCTAGAAGAACACATCCTGGGATTCTATTCCTGATACTTTTCCATGTGCAAGAACTGAAATATTCCAGCCCTTCTGTAAGGCTGTTAAACCAGACTATTTGCTGCCAAGGTTACGGATAGAAATTTCCAGGTTCCTTCTGTCCCTGCTCCTAGTTGACTGTCACTGCTCAGCAGACTGTAAGGCACACACTTACATGTTCATATGCTCCCAATTCTGTGTGCGTTCTGCATTTCACCCAATGGGACAGCCACTTCAGCTTAGCACCTTGCCCTTTTCTCAGTCCCAGGTTATTTACCAAATCTTAGTGGTATAGGTTGCCAACTTTCACCAGAAGGGATCCCTCTATAACCCCATCTTGACAAGCTCAGTTGGGCACCCTCAGTTTCCTGACTGCTGGTATCCAGGCATAGATTACTTTCATATATGTCTCAGAATAGATTCCTTGTACATGGGGATAAGCACCATCCATCCCAGCAACTAACCCTTTTGGATATAGCCCTGACTGTCTCTCTGTGGAAGACTTTATTTCCTAATATTTGCTCCTTGCTGAATGCCTTGTTGCCCATATATTCCCCTCCCCTCGAGTAACCCTTGTTATTCCTCTGACAGTTCATGCCTCTCAGAACTGGTGAGTTTCTCTATACACCCTTTTGCCCCCCCTTTCCCCCAAACCCCTGCCTCTATATCATCACCAACATGAGTCTCTTGGGTTGGTATGTCTGGTGTAATCTGTCAGCGCAGTTTCTTGGCCTGTGGAGGAATGCAGGTTGATGTCAGGCACTTTAAGCTGTGAGCCTCCCACATTATTTAGTCTCCTTGGTCCTTCGAAGCCCCTGGACCTGAATTCTCTTGTCCTTGTCTGCTTTTACTTTCCAATAATGGTGGTTTTTGCAAACTGCTAAGAAGGTGATTGCTTCTAGGAACTTGGATGGAAACTTACCTTTTCACCCCAAAGGCACTGTATCTAAATGGTTGTGACAAACCCGTGTCGACTGTTTTACTTGCACTGTATGGGAGAATGAAGCTCTGTCTTTGAGGGACATGCTGCTTCCTAAGCTGCTGAGGAAGGGCAGGTCAGTCAAAGCAGTTCTGTTGTGATTTTGCTGGTCTATAGTATTCTGTTTCTGTGGGCTTTCAGATCTGACAAGCTTAGCAGTGAGCACCCCTGTGGATACTTCCTTATGTCCTGCACCTGCTTTCTCAAGGCCCTATACACTGCAATCAGCTTCAACTGAGGCTGGCTACGTGCAAGTTGAAAGAAGATGTTTCTTAAAGGGATATCTCTCTTCTGATCTGTCAGGCTGTCTGGAGAGCAGTGGAAAGTCTTCCCATCCTCCCCTCTCTTTCCCTCCACTCCCCGCCCCCCCAATCTGATCTGGAATTGTTCTGTGTCCTCTTGTGGCACGAGGGGCATTATTGCCTATCTTGTTTGTTCTTGGATGTTTTGGATTTCCTTCAGTCAGTGTTCAAGAGCAGTCTTGAATATCAGTTATTCATCTGATGATCCGTCACTGAAACTTGATTTGTATCCTGCAGGTTCAAATGTGACCTTCATTTGACCCCTTAGGACAGACTTCTTCACTTATGATGGCCTTTCTTATTGCGCTGATCTTGGACAGTTGAGTTTTGCTTGCTTGCAAGTGTTCCCTTAGCCTAGTACCTAGTTCTACCCAGTTTCTTGTTTTAGTAGTTAGTGTATTGTTGTTTATAGTTAGTATAGAAATTGGTGAGTGGGATCGTTCCTACCCCTCACCCCGCCTTGGGCTTCAGAGCATGCCTCAAGCCAAAGGGTTTAAGTCTTGTTGTGCATGCCGAAAGCCTATGCCTAATAGTGATCCCCACAACTCGTCCCTGAGGTGTCTAGGGGAGGCGCATCAGTTTGAGCACTGCAAGATTTGTAAGGCTTTCAAAGTCTAGAACTAAAAAGGAGCGTGACTTCCATTTAAAACAATTACTGATGGAAACCGCACTCCGTCCAGCAGCACCTGATCGCCCGGGCCCGAGCTCAGTGTGGAGTGCCCCAGTGTTGGTCTGCGAATCAGTGATGAGGAAGGACTCTGGCGCGAGAGACCCTCTCAGATCCCTGGCACCACAACAAGGAGCTCCACGTCTCCAGTGCCCCACAAGCACCATAAGAAGGTGGACAGAGGGCGCTCTCCTCAGAGAGTTGTGAGACCATCGGGGCTGCTTTGCTGCTCCAGAGGAAAGACTCGGCTCCCAAGCAGCAAGAGCCCGTGCTGTTGACTCCGGCGCCCCAGACAGCACCGTTGGCAGGGCAGTGCCTGGTGGAGGTGTTGGAGCCCCTCTCCACCCTGGACGCTTTTGAGGCTGCTAAGGAACTCATTGAAATTACTGCACCTCAACCCCAGCTGTTGGAGAGAAGCCTCTGGCACTGCCTAGACTGATACGATCTAGAGGCAAGCCTGCGCTGATGTGGCGCCCCTCGTCGCTGGGCCGGCATCATTCCCGGCACTGTTCCCCATTCCTGCAACACTCCCTGGCACCGGCCTCGGTACAAGATCGCACGGCACCAGGAGCACGACTGTCTATATCTCAGGCACTGAGGGATTGGAACCAATCCAGAACACCCTCACAGGGCTGGCACCGACACGCGGCTCTGGAGCACAGCAGCCGTTCCCCAGTACCGGACATATGGCACTGGTCTCGGTTGCGGGACAGCCGGCACCAATCCTTGAAGTGATCATCATAGTAGCGATCCCCAACCTTCTCTTCACAGCACCGATCCCCAACCTCCTCTTCACAGCACTGCAGGGGTCATCGGCACCACCATGTCATTGCCCTCAGTATCCTCGCACTCAGAGGCCGACTCATTTTATTCAAGGCGCAGTAGACGTAGGTCCGGTAAGCACCGAAGAGATGTGTAAGCGGCCTGGCAGTGGCAGTGGCCGCCCCCTACACAATGGCCTTTCTGGACCCCCTGGGTTTACCATCAGGGCCAGGGTACCACTTCGAGGGCTTCTAGGGTGATGGCCTCGGAACATCAGCCTTCCCGGACACCAATGGGTAGACCTGCCCCTCAGGTTACGGAAGCGACCCTCTCCAGGCCACCCCTTCATACTACAGAGGAGTTGGTGGAACCACCCATAGCCGAGGACGCATCCGATTGGGTTGGACCAGTGGAGGTGTCTAGCGGAGCCTAGCAACATCTCAGGCAGCTAGAGGGCCATGAGGACCCTGTACCTCCACTTGCTACCTCATCATCCTCGTCTCATGAGGCAGTGGCAGGAGTGTCAGCTTCAGGTCCTCCGTCCATTGACCACAGGACACACCAGGATCTGCTCTGCCGCATTGCCTGGGTCTACAGGCAGAGGAAGTAACCGAATCGGAGGACCCAATGGTGGACATTCTTGCCCCATAAGGTCCTTCCAGAGTGGTGTTACCTATAATAAAAACTATTCAAAATAATAAGACCCCGTGGCAGACTCCAGCCTCCATTCCGCCCACCGCCAGGGGAGTGGAAAGGAAGTACTTTGTCCCCTCCAAGGGATATGAATTTTTATTCTCCCACCCACACCCTTACTCCCTAGTAGTCTTGGCGGTGAATGAAAAGGAGCACCATGGGCAACAGGCACCGGCCCCCAAGGCTAAGGAGGCCAAACATATGGACCTCTTCGGCAGGAAAGTATATGCCGCAAGGGGCCAACAGCTGAGGATAGCCAACCAGCAGGGTATCCTCCGCAGGTATAACTTTAACTCTTGGGACTCTATGTCCAAATACAAAGAGTTGCTCCCCGCGGAGTCAAGAGCGGAGTTCTCAGCTCTGGTCGAGGAGAGGAAGGCAGTGGCAGGGATCACTAGCATGGGGCAGGGATCGCTAGCAGGAGGGTCTCAGCCGATTGAAGTCACTAAAACACAGGGGACTTCAACGGCAGAGTCCAGGGAAGGGTCTTGCGGCCTGCAGCATGCAGGGGGTCAGACCAGATGATCATAATGGTCCCTTCTGACCTTAAAGTCTATGAGTCTATGAGTGGCCAGGACATCCCTACAGGCCTCCCTTGACTCGGCAGATTCGGCGGCATATACCATCTCCTCTGTGGTGGTCATGAGGAGGACCGCATGGCTCCAAGCTTCCGGTCTTCCCCCGGAAGTTCAACAGACCCTTCAGGGCCTTCCCTTTGAGGGCGCAGGGCTGTTTTCAGACCAGACAGACACAAGGTTCTATAGCCTCAAAGACTTGAGGGCAACGATGAAATCTCTGGGGATGCACTCGCCTGCTACCCAGAGAGAGCCATTCAAACCTCAACCCCGGCAGCAGCAGAGGCAATATCAACCTTGCCCAAGGCAGGATATTTACTGTCCGTATGGCAGTAACAATAGGCGTAGACGTTCTAACCTGCCTTCAGACCAAGGGCGGGACCCAACCAAGCCACTGTCGGGATCCAAACAAAGGTTTTGAAGGGACACCTGAGGATGGCGTACCCACCACTATCCCAGATTTTGAATTGCGTTATGTTCAAGTTAAACTCCCTGGATGGAGATCTCTGCAAAAGGTCACGGTGCCCTTCCCTTCCCCTTTCCCCAGCAAGTTTGATAATAAATCAGTGAAAATGTTGGCTCCTCTTACATTAAATTAACACCCAGCCTAATTTAATATAACTATTGAATCAGGTGGACCAGTCTTGCATTAGGTATGCTAAAATTAATCAGGCGTTGTGTGGCTATTATTTTTAGTGAACTGTATAATCTTGCTCTGAAAGAATGTTGCAGTTAAACATTCTCTTTTCAGCAGAAGAGTCTACATTCTGTCAAATCAGTCTTTTAATTATTAATGAGGTATATGCAGTACTGACCCACTTTACAATGTAATGAAGTGATGGGTACTGAAGTATTTGATACAGCTTTTTAAAATATATTCTTTTGGGTAACAACCAGGAAATATGGAATAAACCAGCAATTTGTAGCCTGGTAGTATAGTGAGTTACTGCATTTTAGGCACATTTTGGTAGTTTAGAAATAAACTTTGGTGGTGTCAGAATTTTTCACTTGTAGTGCACATACTACCAGCATTAGTGGGAAATGTTTTTGGACCACAACATTTGTATCTCTCTAGTGCCTTCTCATTCATCTGATTTTTTTATGCTTTATAAATAAAGCTAAGTAAAACATAAATGTGCAAAACAAGTGCCTAACTCAGATTAAGTTCTCAAGGCACTTATGGACCTTAGGAGTGGGGCCCAGAGAAGGTTACTGAATACCTGGTCACAGAGCAGGAATCCACAAGCCCTTAAAGGGATAAATAAGAGTCTGTTTCCTATGAGATTGGTTTATCTTTTTAGTAGAGAACTACGGAGTGTTGGATCGGGTTATATTGATGCTGATCTAACTACCACTGCCTCTCCTCAAAGATTTAAGAAGTTTTGTACATGGATTTCTTGCTGTTGGGAAAACTCAAACTATATTTAAAAAAAACCAAGCAGGCATTCCAATAACATGATGGTGATGTTCTACATTGTCGTGGGGTGACTGGCTCCTTTCAGGAGAAATGGGGCCAACCTCACCTGTGCCATAATTAACTGTCTGAGGGGGTGGGACTAATGGGATCAGATGTTATCAGATGAACACCTGGGCCTCAAAAACACTTGAATGAACACAGTTGGGAAGAAGAGGCTGCAGAAAGGAGACAGAGGCAGCAGAAAGGAGGAACCACAGGGAGCAAATTAGGCCCCTGTGGGAGATCCTGAGGTAGGGTCTGTAAAGCTGAGAGTTCTTCTTCGAGTGCTTGCTCATGTCAATTCCAATTAGGTGTGCGCGCTTTGTGCACAGTAGCTGGAAGCTTTTTTCCCCTAGCGGTACCCGTCAGGTCGGGTCAGGCGCCCCCTGGAGTCACGCCTCGATCGCGCCGTATATAGGGCTCTGCTGACCCGCTGCCGCTTCAGTTCCTTCTTACCATTTGTGACAGTTAGCCGGAACGCTCGTTTTCTCTTGCTTTGGCAAACCTTCTCCCTAGTGGTCATCGGCCCATTCTCTGTAAATACTTAAATTAGTTAGTAGTTGTAGTTAGTTAGTTAGAATTGCAGTTGGGGGTTGTCCCCTATCCCCCCCCGGGCACCGGGGCATGCCTTGGTCCCTGGGCTTTAAACTCTGTGCACCTTGTAGCAAGCAAGCCAGGTGTGGGGAGACTAAAAGGGAGTTTCTTTCCTTACCCCCATGCCTCTGCTGTGAAAGGGGCAGCACTGTCCTTGGGTGAGGAGGTGCTGCAGAGCCAGTTGGGGAACAGTGGGATTGCGCACTCCCAGGTTAAGAAAGGGGTGGTAGTGGAAAGGAGTTCCGCCTGTCCTGTATGTTAAGGAAGGGTGAAGAAGTCCTTCCATACATGGAATAGGTATAATAGGTTGCCTTTTCCTAAGAGGCGGGGAAAGCAGGGAATGAGTGTCAATCAGAGAGTTGTTTCTGGTAGAATGGCAGATTTTCTCCTTTTGACCTGTACGAAGGTCTGAAGATCTGTGGAGTTGGCAGTCCTAGGATTGGTAGATGAAGTTGTGCAATTTACTCCAGAGCTTGCAAGCCATTTTGGTTTGCGCTTTCAACAAATGACAACTGATAGAGCAAGATGCCTCTGACTGCTCCAAACTTGATATGATTATTTGGAAGCACTTCTGCCCAGTCAGAGATGTAATACCAGCTCCATTGCCATCTGCATTCACTGCTGTGACAGGAAGGGACGGAATCGGGAGGAGGAGGAAATGGAAGAGTTCTAATTTGCATATGCAAATTGACTTGTTTTTATTTATCTGGCTCACCTGAGATGCTTATTGAAGGACGCAGAGTTACAACCCCAAGGAGAGAGGTGTCTGGAATAGTGAAACAACACACTTGGTTAACTGGTGCATAAGTGTGCTTGAACAGAACAGGCTATGGGAGGCTGGTGCTTTCTTGGTAATTGAAACTAATGAATAAAAGCAACATAACACACTCAATAAATGAAAAGCTTTTTCTATTGTCACTGCTGAGAATAGGTTTCTCTGTAATAAAACTTCTTATAGACACATGTTCCAGTTGCCATATGTTTGCATATCCCAGAGAAACTATAGGATCCTGATGCAAATCATTCACCATCCTTTATTCCTTCCGTGTTACGTGGAGAACATTTATGTAGTCTGCTGTAAATATGTCTTTGAATAAATTTGGATTCACTGAGGTAGCATGGCTGCTGTAGTTTAGCACTTTAGATTATGTACAGCATAATAACCATTGACAGTGAAGTTCCATGAAGGTTTTGGCCTTTGACTCCTGCAATAGAGCTGTTTCCTGATTTGCACAGAGACCATTTTGATTATCTGCTCCTCATTGTAAGTAGGTTTTATTTCCATTACTAACACAATTTAGTCAGAAAACCTTTCAAGAACAACAAATACATTTGTTCTCACTTTCCCCCTCCTCACTGGATTTTTTATAGCTCTTCTGGGAACAATATCCCAGACAGCAGGATGTGAGAGAGGTTCATTCCATTTTGAAAAGACAATAGAAATAAAGAGTGCTCAAAAGCCCCAAACATAACCATTGGGTTTTTACTGCCTGTGCCAAATTGGCAGCTTGCAAACTTGACCCCATTTGTTCCTTGCCTGCCTTTGGAACACACCTGACCTTCAGTGAGCTCTACTGTATGTGCTTTATACCTCCTTTAAACAATCAGAAGTCTAGTCTGCTTTTAAGATTTTTTTTTAAGTGCTTTTGATCATAGCAATCTTTGCATAAGCAGAAATGAGAATAGAGGATTTTGGATGGTAGAATCATTCTTCTCCTTTCCTTTTTTCTTTGTTTTGAAATGTGTGGGCTTGTTCCTTGCCCATCCTGTATAAATATATTCTATATTATGGGTGGGAATTGGCCTCTCTTGTTTCATTTTGCAAGCCTTTTCCTTCATGCTAATAGTGCCTCTGTCATTAGCATTTTTTGTGTTAGTGGCGGAGCATGACAAATGAGTACTACTATTTTAATGCATGCCATTGGGCTTGCTCTTGGAGTACCCAGGACTGAGAGTTATCTCCAATAACACCGCCAGCCTTTCAGCCACTCAAGCACTTTCTTCTGGGTCATGGCCCCCAACTTCATCTTGCAGGTTAACAGTGGGTGTACCACATTCCCTAGTCCCTTTGAATCAGTCCCCTCTGATATCGAGCTCCTGACACTAGCTATTCTCAAAAATTCCAGAGCCTCTGCCCCCAATCATGCAGAGTACCCCAGTTTACCAGTTTTACCTTAAATCCACAACTCCTGTAAACCACACAACACTTGTGAACACTAACAATAAAACACAACTAGGTTTATTTAAGAAAGGGTAAAGATTTAAGTAGAAATGAAAAAGTGATGGAAACAAATGGTTAAAATACAAAACAAAATCATAAAACGCAATCCTGGGTCCCACTTATTAACAGCTACCGTTCCTAGCTAATTAAAGTAGGTTTCCCCCCAAATGCAGTTTATTACAAAGCTGGCTAGTTTCACAAGAACCAAGATCGAAACATTCATGAAAACATCCCACTCCTCAAGGGATTTGAATGAATCCAGACGCCCTCTCCTTCCTCTGTGTTGTACTGGAAACAGTCTTTTGTTCCTGTTCATAGACCAGGCAACCCCCTGCCTTGTAGTAGTAGTGTTTTGTTTTGTTTTTTAACCTGTAAGTGGTTTTGATTGTTTGCAGTTGCCTCTGAGGGTTTTCCCTTGAAAGTCTTAGGGCATGTCTACTCTGACAAAGTTACAGCACCGCTCAGAGAGCGCAGAAGGAAAACCACTGTTGTGTGTTCACACTGACACCTGCCTGTGCAATAGCATGTTCACACTTGCGGCACTTGCAGTGCTATTTGGAGCAGTGTACTCTGGGCAGCTATCCCACAGAGCATCTCTTCTTCTTTTGCCTCTAAGACTTGTGGGAAGGCAGAGGGGGTCGCTGGGCATCCTGGGTCCAGTCCCAATGCCCCATGATGCATTACTTTGCATCCCAGCAATCCCTGTGCTTCCATCTGCATTTGGTGCCATCTTTCAACGGTTTGTGTACTCATGGCTTTCACGAAGGTGCTGACCACAGTGGAATGCCGCTTTTGGGCTCGGGAAACAAGCACTGAGTGGTGGGATCACATCGTGATTCATGTCTGGGATGACGAGCTGTGGACTCAGAACTTTCGTATGAGGAAAGCAACATTCATGGGACTGTGTGATGTCCCAGCCCTGCGGCGCATGGACACGAGAATGAGAGCTGCCCTGTCATTGGAGAAGCGCGTAGCGATTGTACTGTGGAAGCTGGCTACTCCAGACTGCTACCGATTGGTCGCTTGCCAGTTCGGAGTGGGAAAGTTGACCATAGGACTTGTGTTGATGGAAGTGTGCAGGGCCATTAATCGCATCCTGGTACAAAAGACTATGACTCTGGTCAATGTGCATGACGTGGATGGCTTTGCACAAATGGGCTTCCCTAACTGTGGAGGGACGGTAGATGGCACACACATTCCAATTCTGGCACCAGACCACCTAGCCACCGAGTACATTAATCACAAGGGGTATTTCTCAATGGTTCTCCAGGCGCTTGTGGATCACCGTGGATGTTTCATAGACATTAACGCAGGCTGGTACGGAAAGGTGCATGATGCACGCATCTTTCAGAACACTAGCCTGTTCAGGAAGCTTCAAGCAGGGACTTTTTCCCCAGACCAGAAGATCACCGTAGGGGAAGTCGAAATGCCCATTGCGATCCTGGGGGACCCTGCCAACCCTTAATGCCGTGGCTAAGGAAGCCATACACAGGGCAACTTGACAGCAGCAAGGAGCGGTTCAACAACAGGCTGAGCAAGTGAAGAATAACTGTTGAGGGTGCATTTGGCCGGTTAAAAGCCCGCTGGCAATGCCTTTATGGGAAGCTGGACATGGCTGATGACTATATTCCTATGCTTATAGCCGCGTGCTGTATGCTCCATAATATTTGTGAAGGGAAGGGTGAAAGCTTCACTCAGGGCTGGACCGCAGAGGCTGGAGGCTGAGTTTCAACAGTCAGAGACTAGGGCTATTAGAGGGGCGCAGCGCAGGGACATAAGGATCAGGGGGCCTTGAGGCAGCAATCTGAAGCTGAAAGCCACTAATATTTGTTGCTATGCTCAGGGTTGCAGTGCTTATAATGCTAGGAGGTGATTGGTGCACATGATGCAAGAAGGGGCCTTAACATAATTGTATGTTGCTTTGCAGTGCTCTTTTTGCTTTCACTTATTAGAATAAAGATTGCTTTCAAACCAACACAGTTTTTATTAAAAGACAACATAGGGATCATACCCAACCTTCTCCTTTGGAGTACAATGCAGCAGGTGCTGTACTTCAGCAGAGCCAAACTGCAGAGGGATGGGTGTTGAGTGCAGTGGGTAGTGGGAGTCCACACTGCTGGACTGTGAGGAGGGAGGAGTGGAATGCTGCGGGTAGAGAGTGCAGCCAGAAAGGTTGATAAAAGTGTGTGTGTGTGTGTGTGTAAGGGGGGGGCGGGGGGAGGTGTTGCATGGGAAAGAGTTTTGTGACAGCGGCTGCAGGGGAGGGCAGTCGTGGAGCTGCTTGGTTTGAAGAGGTAGTATTGCCTGGAGCATGTTCACTTGGCACTTTATAACGTTTCTTTCTGGTGTGCCGCGTTTTCCTTTCAGTCCCTCTTCTTGCTGTCCCGCCACTCCTTCAATTCCTGTTTCTTTGTGCATCATAACCTCAGGGAGAAAGTCCTCCTTAGTTCTTCGTGGCCGCTTTCTAATTCTGTGCAGCCATTCTGCCGCCGATAAGGGAGGCTGGGCTCCCAAGGTCATCTCTGTGAAGTTTAAATGCAACATTTTTCAGAAGCAGTATTGTTTGCAACACAGACAACACTGATTCAGTGCTTTAAAACACAGCCAGTACTCTCACACCTGTCACTAACTGGCTGACCCCAGGCAAGCACACGTGAGCCTCAAGACCCCCAAAATGGTGAATAGTCACAGGGGCAGGGTGAATCACTCTTCCCGGACCCTGCTGTTCAATTGGCACGTGGCTCTTGGGGAGAGCCAGCGCTGTAGGGACGGCTTGATAATCATTTCTGTCCCCACACTTTCCACATGATGTGATCATTATGGAAGATATCTCGCTGCTGAGGGTGAGCAGGGAATCAAGGCAGGGTCTTCTCCAAGCCTGCAGCTTCCTCCCTGACCCCTATGTGGCTCGCCTGTGTGCAGCAATGGTTCCCCCACCCTCATAATGGCACAGTGGCACGGGAAAGTTACCGTTAGTGAGGCAAGAAACAAAGCAGCTCTGCCGAGGAACCTGCAACAGCAGATTGTCCAGTATCTCCACAAGAGTTTTCTGGAGTCTGAGGGCGATTCCCGTGAAGTGAGGAGTCTATCAACAGCCTGTTCCGCTGCTCAGAATAGGCATAAGGAGGGAGACAAGCCTGCTTTCTGCAACCCTCCTGCCCCCAACAAATCGCTTCAGCAGTTCCCCAAATCAGATCCACTTACCAAGGGCTTCCTCTCCTGTTTGCGCTTTGCCAAGATCCGATTGCTGTGACTGGCTAGGCTCGTCCGGGGTAGAGCTCCTGACTGCGTGCATCTCTGGCCTCCGAGTCATCCCCTGCCTCTGGGTCCTCCTCCCCCTTTTCATCCAAGATGGCCTCCTCCTGGCTTGGTTAACTCTCGACTGGCACATGAGCCAACGAAGTATTTACAGGGCCCTTTGCAGTGGAGATGGGTCATCACCGAGTATCGCGTCCAGCTCTTTCTAGAACCGGCAGCTTGTGGGCACAGCACTGGAGTGGCAGTTTGCCTCCCGCGCCTTGTGGTAGGCGATCCGCAGCTCCTTCACTTTGACCTTGCACTGCAATGTGTCCCGGTCATGGCCCCTTTCTATCATGCATTGTGAAATCTGTCCATGGTATCATAATTCCTACGGCTGGAGAGCAGATGGGACTGCACAGCTTCCTCTCCCCAAATGCCTATGAGGTCTAGCAGCTCAGCATTGCTCCAAGCAGGGGATCGCCTGGTGCGTGGAGCAGGCTGGCCACCTGGAAAGATGCGCTGAGACCACTGCATTTGTCACCGAGCAAACAGGAAGGGGACTTTCAAATTTGCAAAGGAATGTACAGGGTGGGGATGACAGTTGCAGGGCAGTAGGGTTCAAACCAATGACCAGAGAGGTGAGAACAGGCACTGTGGGACACCTGGAAGCCAATCGCATGGTGTCTACACTGGCACCGCAGCACTGTAGCCCTGATGCAGAAAGCTGTACGCCTCTCGTCGGGGTGGTTTTTTTAGAGTGCTACAACTGCGCAGTTTCTGTGCACTAAGTGGCTTGGCAGTGTGTACGCCTCGGGAGTTACAGTGCAGAAAAACGCTTTACTGCGCAGAAACTTGACAGTGTAGATGGGGCCTTAGTATTGTGCAAGGCTAAACAGTTGAGCCTTGCATTGCATCAATGGCCCAAGAGGGTAGGCTGACAACTCCCTTCTGACTGAATGGACCATCTCCAAGCCACATTATCTCCTGGTGACTAATTTCTACTCCAAGTCTACAAATCATACTTACAATATAAATACATTTTTCCTTAAATGTTACTGTGATGTTACACTCCATATTCTTTATGGAAATATGCTTAAGATATGGCCGACATAAGTGAGATGTAGTGTACGCAAGATGGCTCATGTAGGATATAATTGGAAAGGTTATGATTTACTGAATGTGATTATCTAATTTGTATGCTTGTATCATTTCTGTATCTAAAGTTAGGAATCTGAACTATATAACAGTTACAACTGGGTGTGTATTGGGAAGACACACACCAAAGGACAGGCCATCAAATTTGATGGTCCATTAGGAAGGAATAACAAGACTGTGAAGATACTAATCTCTCTCCCTCCTGGGAGGCTGTGACAGTACTAGGTCAAATGGTCTTGTCACCTGATACAAGAAGTTCAAGATAATGTTTAGTAACTTTCCACTAAAAGGGGAGGGGGTTCAAGTTTGGAAACAAAGGATTCCTACCTTATATAAACCTTATTTAAGGGTGGGGAGGAAGGCAAACGGGACTCCTCTCCATGGCCTGTCTGCCCAAGAAGAAAGACCGCTAAGGACACCTGGAGGGAAGGCAAGGGGGGAGTCCAGGCTGAGACAGGGTCCAGTCTGAAAAGAAATATAATTGGAACTCCAAGCTACAGAAACTTTGCAACCTGCCCAAAACCACACTAAGCATGCATATTTGCTTAGTAATCTGCTGTGTTCTGTCTGTTACCTCTTATAGTCACTTAAAATTAACCTTTTGTAATTAAACTTATTTCTTCTTTATAATATAACTCAGTTTGTGCAATTCATAACTTGGGGGGAAGAGGCCATGCATACCTTCCTCTACGTTGAGGGAGCAGGCGGATTTCATAATATACCTTTGGGTCTGCACTCCAAGGGAGGTGGACACCTGAGTGCTGGGGCAAGTCCCTTAAGCTGAATCTTCCCAGAGTTGATCTCGGTGTCTGTCGTTCTGCAGTGGGGTGTGGCCCTGCTTGTGTGTGTGCTGGAGGAGGCTTAATAGCCTGGCTCAGCAAGACCGGTAAGAAAGGTGCCTAGGCTGGCATAAGAGGCGGGCTCAGCAGTATCTAAGCACATCCGATGCCATCCTAAGGGGGGTGGCAAACCGTCACAGTTACCTGTAGATACATCCCGCAATGATTATGAATCTCGACAAGTTATGAGCTTTCTGTAGATATGCATAAAATGTAACATGAGATAAGTATCTTGTAAGATGTTTGGTGTAGTGAGTTTGTCAGGTCTGAGGTGAGAGTTGTTTGCAAAGAACAGAGGACCCTTTGCTAAGGAGTCTGTGTCACAGCCACTACTGTTATTTTGCTGCCCCCTGAAGATTATTAAAGAATGGTGTTAATTTTCAATAGTCATATCTTACCTATTGAATAAAGAATTGCCAAAGAGGAAATTGGCATGCCGAAAATAGCCATTTTTACAGTCAGTTTATCCACTGGTGGGAGAAGTCTTCATGAGTTCAGTCTAAAACCTTGGATAGTAAGGGACATGGCAGCAACAAAGAGGTAAATAAAGGGTAGACTGGATGGCTCAGGAGTTTCATGATAGGATGTGGAGCCTTTCACCTCTCAGCTGCCAGTCTGAACACTATTAAATCACTAATAACCTAAAGTTGAACCTGATAGACTATGGTACAAGGAATTCTTGCATTCCTATTATAGCCACAAGGGAGATGCAAAAAGATGCTTATTTGTATACACTATTGACTGCAAAGCTATGACTGACTGAAATATCCATATTGTGAACTCATTTGACAAATGGGAATGTTTTTCCACATTCTCAGCCCCTTCACCTGATGCAGTGAGAAATTCTCTCCCTGCTATACAGAGTGCATTCCTAGGATCTGGGTTGCACTCTGGCTCCCAGAAATAGAGAGCTGTGTACTCTGTCCATTTCTTACCTAGAAATTAGACAGTTTGTTGTATTAGAAGTTCTCCAAAGTCCTTAGGGAAGTTCAAACACTACATGTTATGACACCTCATAAAAAGCAATGATGAGGTCCCAGGTCCTCTGCTGATTCAGTCAATAGCTCTTTCAGTGAGGGGAGTCTACTGGGCTCCCTGGCACATGATGTAGTGGCTGGCTGGTGCTTTGAAAGCTATCAGTACCAACAGTCTTGTCATTTGCCATCATATCTACTATTCTTGAACAAGGTCATTTAAAGCTGGTGCAGAGCTACCATCAATAACATCAGACCTCTACTAGTGTCTTACTTGTGTCTTATAGTGAGGTTGCAGACCATGATATGGCTCTGAGACTGCTGCATTGGTTGCTCCAGTGGATGGTCTGTTTTCTATAGTGAGGATGGATAGAAGCGTGTGCTCAAAGTGCTTTAGCTCTCAACAGGGTCTGCCACAATTGATTGTTGCCTGACAGACCTGACAATGTTGATAGGCTTAGGGCTTGTCTACACATACAGCGGTGCAGCTTCACTGATGTAGCTGTGCCGCTGCTGCGCATCTGGTAGATGCTCTCTGCCAATGGGAGAGAGCTCTCCCATTGGCATAATAAAACCACTTCTGCATGAGGTGTTTAGCTTTGTCGGTGGGAGAAGCTTTCCCGCCGACATAGCGCTGTCCACACCGGCGCTTATGTGGATGTAACTTATGTCACTCAGGAGGGTGGTTTATTCACACCCCTGAGTGACATAAGTTATGCTGACATAAGCTGTAGTGTAGACATAGCCTTAGATGGTCGTGATAGGCATCTGCTCCTCTGCAATCCAGTCCCTCGTCCTAGACAAATCTGTCAAAACCCCTAGAAGAGAGTGAAATTCAATTGACTTCAGGGACTCCTTCCCATCACAGTACCATTGCCCAGCACTTCAGTGATTGAGGGAGATTGGCAGCTGGTTGAAATAAGACACTAGGCTCAGTGCAGGCTGGACAAGGCTAACCCCAACCTTATTACTGCCTTGCTGGTAATCTTAACACTGAAAGTGAACCACTCCTGGGTGATTTATTCCTGATGGCATTGCTTGTAGGTACTTGTCTTTTTGCTCAAGGGTACTCAGGATTGCGAGGTGCCTCACCAACACCTACCCTTAGCATGAGGAAGTCTTATTTCTGGCTGCTGTGGATCAGCTCTTTGAAACCAACAGCCACTGGCAGCAGAAACACTGCCTTCCAGGCCTCTTCAGGCCTTGCTCTTGCTGTACAGATAGTGATAGACGCACATCAATCCCCAAGTCCTTAGAGTGTTCCCTGAATTGCCCAGCCCTTTATCCATGGAACACACTCAGAATGACCAGGGAACAGTACACATCAAGTTGTAAGATTCAACTCAGGACCAGCACTTTGCTTAACACCACGGCACTTAGATAAACTTATTCTTGTTTTCACTATAAATATATCATCAAAGATTAGAGACTCAAGCAATAGCAAATAAGAATATTGGCAAGAAATGGTGAAATGTTAAAACAAAAGCAGTATGCACCTTCTAGAGACTAAATTTAACTGACATATTACCCTCTTGTCTAAAGAAATTTATCTCACCCAAAGTTCTCTTCATGCTTTACCCAGTGTTGGCTTAATACACTGAACATTGTCTTTTTACTCAGTCAGTGAAGGGTGCCAGGGTATCTTCTTTGTTTCCCAAATATCGTGGCCCAAACCTTTGAAGTGTACTTCCAGATACGGTTGGAGTACTCCGTTTAGCTACTTGGTTGAAATAAATACTGTACAAATAACATTTTATGTTGACTTGTGGCAATAACAGCATTAATTTACATGTGTGCTCACTATCTAGGAATCTCTACGTATACAAAAGCCTTCAGATATACTCCTATTACTGACATCAGTTCCCTACTATTTTCTGATTGCTATTGTAGAGGCTTACTTACATCCATATAGCAAATAGAGCTACTATGGGATTTATAAATTCTATTAAGAATGATTCTCAGAGATCCAGGAACTGCTGAACTCTAATATCAGTTCTGCCATCAATTCTCTGTGTAGCCTTGTGCAAATCACTTGAGTTGTGTGTCTATGTTCTGATCTTTAAAATGGGGCTACTACTTACCAGGGGTGTAGTGAGGATTGATTGATTGATCAGCTAGTTTGTACATATCTTTGAAGATGTAAAGCTCTAGAAAAAAGTAAATTACTCTTATTCACTCCTTGTAAAATCCCCACATTACCCCCCCCACACCCATAAATGCACTCCCTTCCTCCGTCCAACTCATCGTATTTATCACTCTCTTCCCTCTGGCTATTACTATAAAGCACAGGATTTGGGTGTATGTATGTGTGCAATACTAGTTGAGCAGTAAAATCTGAGTTTTGCAACCTAATTATTTCCCTAGCAAGAAGCCAAGATATAAAAAATGCAGAATCTCTGAGGACAGTATTTGAAAGTCAACATTTTGGTTTTGTGGAGGGGTGGGGGAATTAGTCAAAGTGGAAAAATTGGGGTAAAACCCAAATTAAATACTGTTATGTCCTCAAATCAAGACAGCATAGTATCACAAATGAGACCTGTGAGATTAAAAATGTAATTGTGCCTGCCCTGTAGAGGAGGGCTAATCTGTATATAACCATTACAGATATGGGACTATTGAGCCAATAAATAAATGGGGATGTATTTGTAATTTTTATTTGTTTTTGTTAACTTTCATTTAGTTAGTTCTTTTACAGAACAAAACAGTCTGAACAATAGTCTGAATTAATATACAGATACACTACAGAGGATAAGTCATTTTAGCTCCATACAAGCAAGAATGAATAATATACAGTCTACTCTGTTAGCTCCATGGTCATGCACATGCCCAAATAATGGTCATCTCATATGTTTAGTACACGTGGATCCTGGGAGATGGATAGAACACAGCCTTTGGCTTACAAGGCAAGGCCTCTGCTACTCAGCTATAGGAAAACCTTTGGCAGTTAGGGGTTTTATTTTCTGTAGTCCAGCCACTAGAGGGCAGTGGAATCCACATCTACTACTATGTGCACACTTCACATTACTTGAATATATTTTGGACTTACTCTGACAGAAACATTTAAGGGCTTGTCTATTTTGGATAACTTGCACTTATATTATTAAAGCGATTACACTGGTGCGAACTGCTAATATATATGCAGTTAAATCAGTTTAAAGCATTCTTAAACTGTATTGGTTTAAAGCGGTATCTAATCCTTTTGGTTACACCAGTACCTGTTCTGCAGTAGAGACAAGTCCTCTCTTGTGATTTCTTGTTTTGGAGAGTACCATTTGTTTTGATGAGTTGGTTTCATTTAGTTCTATTTCCTTTTAAGATAAGATTATTATATATTAGCTTTATAGTATATCCCCTTCTAGTGAGTTGAGAGGAAAATATATATGTATATTTTCGAATCAACTCACCATGTATTTTTGCTCCATGCAAACACCAATATAAAGCTTTTATTGTACTTGATTATGTCGCTGGCACACCGATGTTTTACCCATTTTGTATTCTCATTTATAAGCTCCTTGTTTTTTTCCTAGCTGATCATTATTTCATTTATTATGACTAACTGGCATTTTATTGAGTAATTAATGATCATTGATTGATAAATGTCTTCTTTGAATGTTAATGGATATTTTAGAGGAACACAGTCCATTAGAAAGCCTTTGAGTTAACCTGATAGTATTACTTATAATTGCTTTTGGGCTGCTGTGGCCTAGTGAATTGAAAATAGCGTCCAAGAGTCAAGTAGATCTAGAGTCTGATATCTACTTTGCGACTGTCTTACTGTGTGTGTTCTTGGGCAAGTCACTTAATTTCTTTGTCTTTGTTACCTCAGATGTAAAATGGGATAATACCACCCACCGTTATGAAGTGTTTGGGGATCTAGGGATTAAAAGTGCTATGGAAAATGAATAGCTGTTTTTAAGGCTTGAATGAAAGGCTGTCGCTTATGTTGGGCATAGATCGGTAGGTCTCATTTTATAAAATATGTCCATCCGGCTCCACTGGAAGGCTTGTGTCTTCGCTGGTGGCAGCATCTGAGGCTTTTGCAAAGCAGTCAGTCTTGAAGATATTACAGGAAGATCCATTTTCTTCCTGGGAATTAACTTGATGCTAATGCACCAGTCTTCAGTATTTCTAGGAGAGCTGAACTTGGCCAAACTGGTATCTTTCTGCTAATTGGAACTATTCATGGATTAGGGTATGGGAGAATTCGGTGGACACATATGGTAAAACAGTGACTATTATTGGATGGCTTATTTAAAGTAGTTCATTGAGATCTTCCCAATAAATAGCTTTAATGGGTATGGACTAAATCCTGGCAAGTGCCTGGGATTGCCTGATACTCCCACTGGAATCAGTTTTTGTGTATGCACTCAGCAAGTACTGAGCACCTGTGGATGAAGATATGCCCCTTTTTAAGAGTGGTAGCTTTATCCGGTAACATTTGATTTAATACATAAGCAAAAAACTCTGAACTGTAGAATAAGACTACCACTCTCTGTTGCTTCCTGACTTTATGCCAGTTTATTCCTACATTAATCTAATCAACTCACTTTCTCAGATGAATTACTTTTCAATCTGTGTTCACTGGAGAGTTCTCTAGTCTGTCAGCATCATTTAGCTGCAAAATTGTTATAGTAACAATGCTAGTGGTTTTTAGACCAGGATCTATTTAGAGACAGACCATGGTCTAGTTGATTATGGAATTCTAGTCAGAATTTAAGTGTAGGGTAGAATGCTTCTACAAAAAGAGCAAAATAATCTAGTAAAAATGTATTATCCAAAACCTGTGATGTTCTATACACATCTATCTGGCTATCTTATTTGAATGAAAACTTGTGTCTGATGTGAAGTTATTTGTTCTAGCACTCATAAAATTATTTCTGGTTTGTGTTTGAAAAGAAATAAGAGGTCAAAGACCTTATCCATACCAATGAACTGTTTCATCTACTATAGCAGTACCCACACTTTAGGTACGTCTACGCTTACCGGAGGGTCCGGCGGCAGGCAATCGATGTTCTGGGATCGATTTATCGTGTCTGGTTTAGACGCGATAAATCGATCCCGGATCGATCCCAGAAGTGCCGACACCGGTACTCCAGCTCGGCGAGAGGAGTACGCGGCATCGACGGGGGAGCCTTCCTGCCGCGTCTGGACCTGCGGTAAGTTCGGACTAAGGTACTTCGAATTCAGCTACGTTATTAACGTAGCTGAATTTGCGTACCTTAGTCCGAAGTGGGGGGTTAGTGGGGACCATGCCTTTGCCTACCTGAGGGGCTACATTGGCAGCTTGCTAGGAGCCAGATGGATGTACTTAAGTTTTATTAAATGGAGCAGCTGCAGCCACCTTCAATTTTAATAAAGATTCATAGATTCTAGGACTGGAAGGGACCTCGAGAGGTCATCGAGTTCAGTCCCCTGCCCTCATGGCAGGACCAAAACCAGAACTGGAGATTGGAAGCTCTGCTCTTTCCAGACTCCTAACATTTAACCACTATCATTCAACAACTATGGAATTCATATAATCAACTGGGCATGTGTATATTGTTAATGATCTTCTTTCAAACTCTCAAATTTGCAATGGATAACGGCAATAGCCATCAGAATGTGTGGAGACTTTAAGCATAGTTTCTGATGATTTGTTTTGAGAGGCAAGTAACAAATATTTAGTTTTTGTTTGTAGCTTTTCTTTTAATAACTGCAGAGTTTTATTTTGCTGGTGGGAAGGCTGATTCCAGGAACCGCAGCTGCTCATGATCAGATGGGGGAGAGGGCAATATGTAGAATGGTAAATTTTCAGAATGGAGAGGGGTAACTAGTGGTGTTCCCCAAGGGTCAGTTCTAGGACCAAGTGAATTGACACTACTCACAAAAATAAACAAAACTATAGTATGCTAAAAAATTAGCTTAATGGAAATAAGCTCTGTGACATTATATTCCATATTTCTTATGAAAATATGCTTGATAGGGATATGACATAACTGAGATGTACTTTATGCAAGATGGCTCATGTAAGATATCATTGGAAAGGTTATGATTTACTGAACATAATTATCCAATTTGTATGCCTGTATCATTTCTGTATTTGAAGTTAGGAATATTAGCTATGTGTCTGTATTTCAAATGTGTTACTTTGGGTGTCACCCCAACCAGCGCTTCAGATACAACAATGGAAAAGCCAGACAGGGCTAATGGGCCATCAGCAGAGACAATGGACTGTGAAAGAGCTGTACTATGCACATTATAGGTTTTAGTATCGTTACTCCACCTTGATTCACGTTCAGGTTTGACCCACTGCTTTCATACTTGATCAACTATAGATCTATAAGACATTTTACACATCTTCCTGCATGTGAGGGTTCTAAATTAACTGGATAATTTAAGGGAAAAGACTTGGGAATCATTGCAGATACCTCAAGAAGACTTGGACTCAAGATGTAGCTATGGGCAGAACATAAGAATGGCCGTACTGGGTCAGACCAAAGGCCCATCCAGCCCAGTATCCTGTCTACCGACAGTGGCCAATGCCAGGTGCCCCAGAGGGAGTGAACCTAACAGGTAATGATCAAGTGATCTCTCTCCTGCCATCCATCTCCACCCTCTGACAAACAGAGGCTAGGGACACCATTCCTTACCCATCCTGGCTAATAGCCATTAATGGACTTAACCTCCATGAATTTATCCAGTTCTCTTTTAAACCCTGTTATAGTCCTAACCTTCACAACCTCCTCAGGTAAGGAGTTCCACAGGTTGACTGTGAACTGCGTGAAGAAGAACTTCCTTTTATTTGTTTTAAACCTGCTGCCCATTAATTTCATTTGGTGGCCCTTAGTTCTTGTATTATGGGAACAAGTAAACAATTTTTCCTTATTCACTTTCTCCACATCACTCATGATTTTATATACCTCTATCATATCCCCCTTAGTCTCCTCTTTTCCAGGCTGAAAAGTCCTAGCCTCTTTAATCTTGCCTCATATGGGACCCGTTCCAAACCCCTAATCATTTTAGTTGCCCTTCTCTGAACCTTTTCTAATGCCAGTATATCTTTTCTGAGGCCTCGGCTACACTTGCAAGTTACAGCACTGTAAAGCCTCCCCCAGCGCTATAACTCACTCCCCGTCCACACTGGCAGGGCACTTGCAGCGCTGTATCTCCCTGGCTACACCATTGCAGGTACTCCACCTCCCCGAGAAGCATAAGAGATACAGCGGAGTGGCTACGACTCTCCCCTGTGAGTGTGTACCAGGAATCAACCTGCAGCACTGTCCTGATCACCTTGTCAAGTGGCCAATCCTCTCCATTGTTGTGACCGGCTGCAGGAATGCGGAAGTGCTGATTTCAAAGCTTGTACCACTGAGAAAAAGCACACAGTTTGCTGTTTGCTTTGAGAGAGTGAATGAATGAGCAGGGGGCCGGGAGTTTGGAACTTGCAAAATAGAGTGCTGACACGCTCCAGAAAGCACTCTCTCTCCCCCCACACTCCCTGTCGCACTCCAGCCCCCCTCCACTCCCCCGTTTTGAAAAGCACATTGCAGCCACATGAATACCAGAATAGTTGCCCATAATGCACCGCTCCCAACACAGCTGCAAATGTTGCAAGTGTGGCCACGCCACTGTGCTGGCAGTGTGGACAGACTGCAGCGCTTTCCCTACTCAGCTGTACGAAGACAGGTTTACCTCACAGCGCTGTACAGCTGCAGTGTAGCCAAGGCCTGAGATGAGGAGACCACATCTGTACGCAGTATTCAAGATGTGGGCGTACCATGGATTTATATAAGGGCAATAAGACATTCTCTGTCTTATTCTCTATCCCCTTTTTAATTATTCCTAACATCCTTTTTGCTTTTTTGACCACCGCTGCACATTGTGTGGACGTCTTCAGAGAACTATCCACGATGACTCCAAGATCTTTTTCCTGATTAGTTGTAGCTAAATTAGCCCCCATCATATTGTATGTAAAGTTGGGGTTATTTTTCCCAAAGTGCATTATTTTACATTTATCCACATTAAATTTCATTTGCCATTTTGTTGCCCAATCACTTAGTTTTGTGAGATCTTTTTGAAGTTCTTCACAGTCTGCTTTGGTCTTAACTATCTTGAGCAGTTTAGTATCATCTGTAAACTTTGCCATCTCACTTTTTACCCCTTTCTCTAGATCATTTATGAATAAGTTGAATAGGATTGGTCCTAGGACTGACCCTTGGGGAACACCACTAGTTACCCCTCTCCATTCTGAAAATTTACCATTTATTCCTACCCTTTGTTCCCTGTCTTTTTAACCAGTTCTCGATCCATGAAAGGATCTTCCCTCTTATCCCATGACAACTTAATTTACGTAAGAGTCTTTGGTGAGGGACCTTGTCAAAGGCTTTCTGGAAATCTAAGTACACTATATACATTGGATCCCCCTTGTCCACATGTTTGTTGACCCCATCGAAGAACTCTAATAGATTAGTAAGACATGATTTCCCTTTACAGAAACCATGTTGACTTTTGCCCAACAATTTGTTTTTCTCTGTGTCTGACAATTTTATTCTTTATGGTTATTTCAACTAATTTGCGGGGTACTGACGTTAGACTTACCTGTCTGTAATTGCTGGGATCACCTCTAGAGCCCTTTTTAAATATTGGCTTTATATTAGCTATCTTCCAGTCATTGGGTACAGAAGCCGATTTAAAGGACAGGTTACAAACCATAGTTAGTAGTTATGCAATTTCACATTTGAGTTCTTTCAGAACTCTTGGGTGAATGCCATCTAGTCCCGGTGACTTGTTACTGTTAAGTTTATCAATTAATTCCAAAACCTCCTCTAGTGACACCTCAATCTGTGACAATTCCTCAGATTTGTCACCTGCAAAAGCCGGCTCACTTTTGGGAATCTCCCTAACATCCTCAGCCATGAAGATTGAAGCAAAGAATTCATTTAGTTTCTTCGCAATGACTTTATCGTCTTAAAGTGCTCCTTTTGTATCTCGATTGTCCAGGGGCCCCACTGGTTGTTTAGCAGGCTTCCTGCTTCTGATTTACTTTAAAAACATTTTGTTATTACCTTTTGAGCTTTTGGCTAGCTGTTCTTCAAACTCCTTTTTGGCTTTTCTTATTACATTTTTACACTTAATTTGTCAGTGTTTATGCTCCTTTCTATTTACCTCAAAACAAGAAGCTGGAATACACATGGAATGGGTTGGATAATAATATAGCAATTATTATAATGCCATTAAATAAATCAGTGGAGCAGCCACATATAGAATGCTCTGCACAGTACTGGTCACCCCATCTTGAAAAGGACATTACAGAACTAGAGGAGGGTTAGCAAAAGGTGACTAAAATGATTAGAGAAATGATTCAAGAGAGCTTGAAAAGATTACCATTGTTTATCTTGGAAAGAAGATGAATACATGGGGACAATATGAAAGTATATTAGATTACATTAAAAATGGTTAAAAGTACATTATTAAGGTTGCAAAATCAGGCACTCAGAAGCTAGGAAATGCAAACAATGAGGTTGCCTGTGCAACTTGAATTTAGTTCCCTTGTGCATCTTTAATTACCTGCCTCACATTCTGGGTGCAGATCCTCAGCTGGTGTAAATTGTCATGGGTTCATTGACTTCATTGGCTGAGATTCTGCTTCACCGTTTTCCCCACAACTCCCCTGCCACATTCAGCGCACAGGAAGGATGGTGCTCACTGAATGGGCAGTTATACACTAGTAGATTTTATCTTTATCATTCATTGTGTGGTCCCAGACCTTATTTGCTGTACGGTATTCAAACTGAGAATTCAATAAGTAACCAGGGGGAGCAATGAGAGCACTCCCTGCTCTCTTCTGGCATAACAGTGGCCCCAAATAGGAGGAAAATACCTGTTAAGGCCCTGGAGTCCTGGGCGGAAGCATGGTCAGTCACTCTGTAGAAATAGAATATTTGCAGTTTGGTTGTCAAGCTGGGACCTGTTTGGGGTTGGAGCATGCTCAGTGCAGATGTACTGCAGTGTAGTGGGTATGGAATCTTGGGAATTTAGCTGTCAAACTCTAACAAACCTCTACTGAATGTGCGAACTGAGATTTTACAGAAGTTTATAACTTGGCCAGGTTTGAGCAGGGACACCAGGTAATAAATTTCAAGTTTCTGCTCAAAGCATGGAGGCTCTAGAGCTTCTAAATGAAACTGTTTTTTAATTTTTTTTAACATTGGCCAAACAATGTATTTTTTCTGTAATCATCAGAAATGGCTAAACTGTTTCATCTGTAATTTACAAAAAATATTCAGTCTGAGGCAAATACCCATTGTGGAAAAGTTTAAGCCCAAACAGTTTAAGAACATAAGAATGGCCATACTGGGTCAGACCAAAAGTCTATCTAGCCCAGTATCCTGTCTTCCGACATTGGCCAATGCCAGGTGATTCAGAGGGAATGAACAGAACAAGTAATCATCAAGTGATCCATCCCCTGTTGCCCATTCCCACCTTCTCACAAAGTTATAAGCCACTGAAAAGAGGGTTTTATAATGGAAGTTGTTAGGCAACTGTAACTATATGTGTTGCCACCAATTCTGCCTATATTACAGAAGATAGATCAGGAATTTCCGTTTGGCCCTTCTTGTCACACAAGAAAAAGGGGACATTCAATTAAATTAAAAGGTGGAGAATTCAAAACCAATAAAAGGAAATATTTTTTCAAACACGTAATTAAACTGTGGAACTTGAAGTCATTGAGATTAAAAACGTAGCAAGATTCAAAGGGGTTTGGATATTTATCTGGATGACAAGAATACCCAGAGTTATAATAATTAATGCTAACAAATTTTGGAAGAGGTATTAAACCTCAAGTTTTGGGGTTAAATTAGTCTCTAACTATAAGGGATTAGGAGGACACCCAATGTGGTTGGCAGATTAGGCAGAAGTAGGATAATGCAAGGGTTCTTGCACTTTCCTCTGAAGCAGCTGGTGCTGGGCACTGGTTGAAGACAGGATACTAGGCAACTTGGGTAATCTGTCTGATCCAATATGGTGATTCTTATGTTGGTTTTTAAAAAGTCTCAGGGTTGGAATGTTAAAATAAAGTCTAGAAGATGGCTAGGGGAGGGAATACCTGTCATAGATGTATGATAAATTGCACAGGTATGTGATAAACTTATCACTGGATAGTCTCTCTCTCCTGATGATGTGCACTTGGATTTATTTCTGCCGTCATACTAATAAATAGTATTTTCCCTGTTATTTACAGATGTAGGTAATATTTCTAAATATTGTATGAAAAACTGCTTTTATCTTTGACTCCTGTGTCTTGAAAATCAATACTGTGTCCCATAAACACTCTAATTTTTGCTACACTAGATATTTTTAGGGGATGGAGGGCATGTTGGTCCCTGTAAATTTGCTATGGGATTACAGTTGGATCTCTTTTCTGTTTCTACATTTCAGGTGCCTTATCAGGTGCTAGAGAAAGCTGGGAATATGATTCTGGTGCAAGAGACCTTCAGAGTCCTGACCTGCAGTGCCATTCTACCCTACGGAAGCTCTTGGAGTATGGAGGCAGCAGTATAGGTCAACAAGCTGCTCTGCAGAAACTGCTAACGCAGGCCTCCAATCTTAGCAACTCAGTTGGAGGAAGCTATTTAGAGCTTGCCAACACTGTAAGTACACTTTATCTTCACTGTAAAGCTCTTCAGGGTTTTTTCCCCCCCAGCTCGAATATATTAAACTTTTGAGTCATGGTCCATGAGGGAACTATCAAGCTGCTGTAATTTTCATTTACCACAATGTCATAAAATTTTCAGCTTTGCAAATAATGAGAAGTATTTAGAAATGACTCGTATAATTGAGGACTTGCTTTCAGCAAAAAGGATTTGGTGGACTCCATAAGGCATTTAGCTGAAGTTTTTAACTTATACAGATTTAATTATAAAACATAGCCAGCTTGTGAAAACATTTACTTATGGAAAATAAATTGGTAGCACAGTGGCAGACTGTGCAAGTAAACATCTTTCTGCTCATTAAGTCAGTTAGTGTCATGCAGGAACACACTTACCCCTTATATTTCAGGATTTTCCACTTTATTTGCTAAGATTTCTGTTTGGAACTCTTTGTATAGCACTGTGTTTTACTGTTCTCATAGGCAAGCCTCATAGTAAAAGTATTTTCAGGTAAACATACCACATTATTCTCTGCAGTAAAAATCTGATGTGTTTAAGTGAGTGTTTTTTTTTTTTTTTTTTTTCAATTATGCATTGGATTCAGGTTTTTAAGGGCACATCTCCACTGCAATTAGACACCAGCGACTGGCCTGTACCAGCCGACCTTGGGACCCTTGCAGGGTTCTAGAGCCCGGACTCCATCCTGAGCCAAATGTCTACACCAGCGCCCCTTAGCCCGAGCCCTGCAAACTCAAGGCAGCTGTCACAGGCTAGCTACAAGTTTTTAATTGCAGTGTAGACATACTCTAGGTAAGTGCGTTAGGTTAGATCGGGTGTGCTATAAATTTATAGCCATTTTGTAGCTCATTTTTGGTGGTCAAAGGTTGATGCTGCTAAACTGAAAAGAGGGAGCAAGGACTCAGGCTTTTAGTTGGAGAACCAAAAGGCCCAAACTAAAGGCATTGGAGAAAAGTTGAGGAACCCATTTTAGAATGGCTTCTTGTGACAGTAACTAGCTTTGTACTGGTGAAACAGATCCTGTTAGTTAATGCTTACTGGGTGTTGAGGGGTGGGCACTCAGAAGAAAATGGAAATTTATTCAACTGATATGGATAAAATCAACACAACACTATGATGGGTTCTCTGGGGTTCAAACTGGAATTTGGGTACCGCTGTGACCTCTGTCTTACCAACCTGAGCTTCCTCTCACACTGTGATAATGTGACAAGCTGCAAACCCCTTCAGGTCCTGCACTCACACAAATATTCACAGGCAGCGACACACCCAGCTCTGTTACATGAATGCTTTTGCCAGCCACTCATGAACCAACAATAGAGAGACTCTAGCCAACTCTCCCCAGCCTAGGACCCCAGAGCTGTACCATCTTGCCCTAGTCAGAAGCCTGACCAGCGTAAATTATTTACCCAGTCCAGCCCTCCCTCAATGTGGAGAGGACAATGCAGCAGATCTGGTCTCTGAGCAGATTTCCCTTTACACTTCAAACAAAAATCCTTTCCAGTCTGGGACCACCTCCCCAGTCCAAGTCTTTGTTCCTGAGGTGTTTCCAGGGGTTGAGTTGTGGGGGGAGTGAGGCTAAGTGATGATGTCACTTCCCCCTTTTATAGCTTCTGGCATGTGGAGGGAACTTCATTGTCCCAAACAAAGCCCCTAGCGCAGTTAGCGGAAAAGTACAGGCACAGGATTGAATTCAGTGCCACATGAGCTGGTCACATGCCTTGCATGCTTCGATGAGTCATAGCAGGGGCTATTCCCCATATTCTGGCTAGAACGTCTACAGGACAGTCCATCATGTGGGGATAAGCTTCTTCCATGGCCCATTGTGTTCGTTACTGGGCCATCAACTTCAATAGTTCATTCACAATGTACTGGCTAGACTGGATATAAACTATCTTGTGGGAGTTACCACAGGAGCAAACACATTTGAAATACAGGTACATAGCCAATATTAACAGTTTCAGATACAAAAATTATACATGCATACAAATAGGATAATCATATGCAGCAAACCATAACTTTTCCATTGACACCGCACTTGTCATATTTTGTACAAGATGCCTCATAATTAAGGCTGCGAGTCTGTCACGGAGGTCACGAGTCTGTGACTTTCCGGGACCTCTGTGATTTCTGCAGCTGGCCGGTGCAACTGACCTCAGGGCCCCCAAGCAGCTCGGGAGGTGTTCCCGGGCCTCCCTTCCACCCTGAGCACCAGGGTGACCCAGAGTCCCCCCTCCAGAGCAGCAGCTGCACCCCCGGGGCCCCCCAGAGCACCCATGATTTAGTCAGTGGTATATAGTACAAGTCATGGACAGGTCACAGGGCCATGAATTTTTGTTTATTGCCCATGACCTGTCCATGACTTTTACTAAAAATACACATGACTAAATCTTAGCCTTAATCATAATTATATCACCATGGTAAATGTGGGGCTGCCAGGGTGTTGCCTTGGGGTACAGAGTGTCACAAACACCCACACAATAATTTTATGCACTGTTTTAAAGTTTGGTTTGTATCTCCCTAACACCCTATAGAGTCAGTTTTGCATCATTCGTCTTTTATTAACATAGTTCAACTATGCCTTAAAGAAAAATGAGTAAACAAATAATATATCCCAGTATTCTTACTATATAGAGAAAATATCTGCCTATCTGTTTTCCAGTGGAACTTGTGACGGGTTATGCCCCATAGGAAGTCACCTGTATCCTCATGTATCCTGAGATACCACTGAAGTCTACCTGTTCTGCCAGCATGGGCCCCCTTTACCTGGCCTTGCTGGGTTAGGCTCAAAAGCCTCTTCCAGCCAAGCACACAGGCAGGGCCACACCCAACTGCAGATCAACTCTGGGAAGACTCAGCTTAAGGGACTTGCTCCAGCACTCTGGTGCTCACTCCTTTTAAGGGGTACAAACCCAAAGTTTTTATGAAATTTCCCTCCTCCCTCAATGTGGAGGAAGGTATGCATAGCTTTCTCTACCCCTCCCCACCCCGTTAGAAATTACAGAAACTGGGTTATAAAGATGCTCCCTGACTAACGCAAGGGTTCCGGAACGCCTTGCGTAACTCGAATATTGTGCAAGTCGGAAATGTATCTCTGACCGTTACGCAAAAAAATAAAAATAAAAAATAAAACCCTCCTATTTCTAGCTTACGGAACTTTTTCCATAAGCTCGGATTTGCGTACGTCGGGTTTACGTAACTCAGGGAGCGTCTGTATTATAAACAAAACAAATTTTATTAATTGTCTCCAGGGTCCAGAGGAAGACTAAGTTCTTTCACAATCCATTGTCTCTGCTGATGGCCCATTAGCTCTGTCTGGCTTTTCCATTGTTGTATCTGAAGCGCTGGTTGGGGTGACATCCAAAGTAACACATTTGAAATACAGACACATAGCTAATATTCCTAACTTCAAATACAGAAATGATACAGGCATACAAATTGGATAATTATGTTCAGTAAATCATAACCTTTCCAATGATATCTTACATGAGCCATCTTGCATAAAGTACATCTCAGTTATGTCATATTCCGATCATA
Organism: Trachemys scripta elegans; assembly: GCF_013100865.1. Taxonomy (NCBI): domain Eukaryota; kingdom Metazoa; phylum Chordata; order Testudines; family Emydidae; genus Trachemys; species Trachemys scripta. The sequence goes on along the minus strand of NC_048303.1, from coordinate 67,731,877 downwards.
AGCATATTTTCATAAGGAATATGGAATGTAATGTCACAGAGCTTATTTCCATTAAGCTAATTTTTTAGCATACTATAGTTTTTGTTTATTTTTGTGAGTAGTGTCAACTCACTAACATTGTGCATTCTACATATTGCCCTCTCCCCCATCTGATCATGAGCAGGTGCGGTTCCTGGAATCAGCCTTCCCACCAGCAAAATAAAACTCTGCAGTTATTAAAAGAAAAGCTACAAACAAAAACTAAATATTTGTTACTTGCCTCTCAAAACAAATCATCAGAAACTATGCTTAAAGTCTCCACACATTCTGATGGCTATTGCCGTTATCCATTGCAAATTTGAGAGTTTGAAAGAAGATCATTAACAATATACACATGCCCAGTCGATTATATGAATTCCATAGCTGTTGAATGATAGTGGTTAAATGTTAGGAGTCTGGAAAGAGCAGAGCTTCCAATCTCCAGTTCTGATTTTGGTCCTGCCATGAGGGCAGGGGACTGAACTCGATGACCTCTCGAGGTCCCTTCCAGTTCTAGAATCTATGAATCACTTTGAAAAATGTACAGTATATGCTACTAGATACTTAAACATAGCGTTTGAGGAGCCAGCTGATTTCCCCCCCACACACACACCCTCTACCCCAGTCGTGTTGTTATAAGAGTGGCTGGTATAATTCTTTGTTTAGTGTGGGAGCGTTGCGTTGTTGTGCCAGTATTGGACGTGATAGTTTTGGTCTTAGAACCTGTGGGCTCTGATGGACAATGTAGGTGATTGTGTTCAGGTTTGAAGGTGGGTGTCTGCTAAACTGCTCTCCTTATACCTTCTGGCTGATTTCCAGATTGCTGAATGATGGTAGCTTGGCAGTGACCAGTCTTGTCAGTCTGAGATAATACTACAGGGTAGTGACCTCCTGTGTGCTTGAGGATTTGGAGGAACAGGTGTTGCCCCAGAATATAAAATGGTAGTGCTCTTGCCCTGTCTTGACAAATAGAAAACTAACTACATACAACCCCAAAATCCCAATAACTGAAATAAGACTAGAATAAAATTAAAAATCCCTAGATATTATAGTACTCTTTTTTAAAGTATATATAATATGCAACTGGTTCCTGTTTGTGTGTTCACATTCATGTTAAAATTTCTCTATTTTTATTAAAAGAAGAACAGGAGTACTTGTGGCACCTTAGAGACTAACAAATTTATTAGAGCATAAGCTTTCGTGGACTACAGCCCACTTCTTCGGATGCTCTAATAAATTTGTTAGTCTCTAAGGTGCCACAAGTACTCCTGTTCTTCTTTTTACGGATACAGACTAACACAGCTGCTACTCTGAAATCTATTTTTATTGGTATGGAAGCCATCTGATCTGTTTAATGTATATCATGTTATGCCTCTGCTTCTAAATGTTTTTTCCCTGGTACTTCAAACGATAGCATAATAAACAGTCTCTCGTTTATACGGAGATGAAGACAATAATGCCTCCATTTTGGCTTCTGCTGAACATTAATATCACTATGTTGTATGAAAAATTTTACTTAAATTTTGTTAAAATCAAGAAAGATGAGAATCGCTGCTTTTTGTGTGTGGTGGTTTTATTTCCATCCTTTTATACTAGTCTGAATACTGTCAAGAAAGCTGAAGTGATGGGTATAGTGTAATCTAAACTAAGAGCTTGTCTGAACAAACACTTAATGCATGGCAAGCTAGGTTGTAAATCTACCTCGCACTAGCCTGCAAGGCACTAAGAGCTTGACTATATTAAAAATGCTAAAGCGGCTGTAGCACTTCAGTGTAGACACTACCTACAGCTGCAGGAGGGGTAAACCCATCAGTGTAGGTAATACATTTCCCTGAGAGGCGGTAGCTAGGTTGACAGAAGTTTTCTGACTAAGGCCAGCTTAACTACACTGCTTATGGCTGTGGATTTTTCACATCCCTGAGTGATGTAGTTATGCAGACTTAATTTTTAGTGTAGACCACACCTTAGGTTCCTCGTGGACTGTGCTGTTGCACACTAAAAGTTCTCTAGTGTGTTTTCACCTACCCATATTTGAAACAGGAGGAGGTCAGTATGCGCTAAGGATTTAGTGCGCAACAGCAGGATCCACGTGGACAATTAGTGTGTGGCAGGCTGTTGCACTGTAGATTCACACCCCAGTTTGCTTCTTAGACAAGCCCTAACTCTGTATAGAGACAGAAGTAGCTTCTTGTCATTTATTCCTTACGTGCACTCCCACTTCCCACACCCATACAGTCTCTCTCCAGAAATTTGTTTTACAACATTGCGTTTATAACGGTTGTACAGGGCTAGTTTCACTTCTGTCCCATCTCTAGGTCTCTCTGAGTGTACCCACATGGGTGACAAGCCTCAAGTTTTCACCCTTCTCTCAGTGTAAAATAGGGTGACCAGATGTCCCTATTTTATAGGGACAGTCCCGATATTTGGGGCTTTTTCTTATATAGGCTCCTATTACCCCCCACCCTCTGTCCCAATTTTTCACACTTGGTCTCTGGTCACCCTAGTGTAAAAACATACAATTCTCCCACTTTTAGGTAAGGACCTGGATTACAGACCCTTGTGTGCCAACCGTGATTACTTCAACAGGCCCAGTTTAGGTTCAAAACCTGCAGTTCTGCCCTTTGGGAACTGTGACCTATGGTATATACAGAGTGACCGTACAGCCTTTTCAAAACAAGATATTGTTTATTCTTAACAGTAGGAATACTGCATACATCAAAAAGAACAAGGATTTTGAAAGAATCAATCTGTATGCAGGCATATCTGCCTAGAACCCCCCTGATGTTAGCCAGGTAGGCTCAACTTCTAAGTTGAGACTGCTTCTGAAGAGGCTCTCTGTGTCAGCCTATTCCCCTGTATATCTCCTCACTATTGCCCCTCCCCTCCTCTCAGTGACTTTTTAACTGTTTAGTGTTTTTTTTAATCTTAGGTTCCCAGCCTTGGCAAGACAAGTCTTGTAATTTTGCTGGAGCCAAGACAGGTAGGCTCTTCCAACTTAATAGCCCAGTCATTGTTCTCTTAAAGACCTTGAAATGTTCATCCCCCCTCCCCCCCATGGGAGTCTTATCTGTAGTCATTATTTTATATCCTGCTTATTTTTCCTAACAGCGCCTTTTGAGTAAATTCCTCAGATAGAAAATGTCCCTTCCGGCTATTGGACGCTCATATGGCATACATAGCATTCCTAAATTAATTCAGAGCAACCCCATGTCCTTCACAACATTGAAACAAAGGTTTTCAGTGATGTAAAAGCTAAACGGGCAGCAGTCCTTTGCCCAAATTTTAACTGTTTCTACAAAGTAGAAAAATCCATATACATTTTAAAAACCATGTGAATATACAACTTTGCAGAGCTTTGTGAAAATATGCTGTTGTGCAGCACCCTGTCTCTTATTTATCTCTGTTACTTTTGTCCCTGGGTGCAGTGGAAATTGATTTATCCCAGTGTGTAAAAGTATCTCAGCAAACAACTTGAGCCTATTGTTAGAGTTATGGAGTTTTAATTTCTTTAAAGAATGCATCATTTTTTCTAAGTGGAAATTGTCTGTATGTAAGGTGAGGACAATCCTTTAGTTAGAGGCAGATTATTCTGGTCACTCACAGGGAATGATTTGATTAAACAGTCTTATATCCAACAACAGTTACTGACTACTCGCTCCAGAATATGTGTCTTTATCTGTTTTGCCTTGATTTATTAACACCTTCATATTTAGCTCTTTGTTTCCAGAGACACTCTTCTGTAATTTTATAGGGACAAATCTTGTGGCATTTTTCCCCCTGTTCCATCACTAGGTCTAATATTGACAGCACGCTTTTCTTGACCCTCTTCACCTGGTTGCTAAAATTTCTGTCTAACATATTGATCTTTTGGTTGACACCATCACCCTTTACTGTTGATGTACCTGCTAATGCCAATGGGTTAAATACTGCTATAAATGTTGTATACAGAAGCCATTATATATGTCCTAAATCTAATAATTGGCAAGTTTTTTAAACTGTACTTGGGTGTAAAGAATATACATTTCCTCTTTGCAGATAACAAAAGATTCCAGCTTTGTCAGGAATTTGGTGTATATATTTCATTTCATTTTAAGCATCAGAGTCAGACCACGGTTACAAGTGTGTGTATTCATACTTGACTAGTGAAAAAGCTAATTGATTTATGTGCAGCCACCTGTGCTCCCTCTTCAAGAAGCTATTTATGGGGATCCAAACAGTCTTGGTTCTCCTTCAGTTTCTCCTTCCTGGTACAACTAACAGAGGTGCTAGGAGTTGAGTGTCCGTGCCTCTTCCTCTGCAAACCACACATGGCAACAGATATGATATGCAGCCTTTTCACTGGAATTCTAGAGCTTGAGATGAAGCAATGGGATTTGGATCAATGTGATCCTCTTTACCATATTTCCCTCCACAAGTGAGTACCATTGAAAAAGACTAAATGATGCATTATTTTAAGTAAATTTCATGTGTTTATATATAGGGCCTTATTTTCAAAGATAGCATCTTGGTATGCACATATATGCACTTTTTGGCCACAAACACCTATGTGCTCACTTTTTTCACCTCTCTCATCTCATGCATAATCGATAAGACTGTAGAGTACATTTATGAGAAGAATGATAGAATTTACACACACAAAACTCATTTGGATAATACTCTATTTCTGTATTCTATCATGTGCACACAAATGTCAATGTTCAAAAAGCACGTGTACACAGACTACATTTTGAAAATTTGGCCTATAAATACATTTTTAAACTGTCCGCTTTCTAAGCTGGTGATGACCAGTGACCCTTTTACCCTCACAGGTAAATAGACACTACCTAAAGTCATGATCTATTTTACATGGTGTTTTCCCTTCCCAAAGGCTCTTCAGATGTATTACAAACTGACCCAAAAGCTTTAAACTTAGGTGCACTCCAGCTGCCACTAAAATACATCCACCTCTGTGGTGAAATTGCAACTGTTTAACAAGAACACTAACAACAGATTAGGAGAGGAAATTAAAAATGTATTTTTCTATTAAACATCTGATGGAGAAATTTAGGTAGCTAGGATGTAGTTACCGGAGTTAGAGGTTAACATGGGCACCAGAACTTCATACTGATCACTCCAAAAAGCACACTGGTATATTTCATGATCACTTGCAATCAGGACCCTGTGTTTACATCTGATCTCAAAGACAACAACTCCAACATACAGTATTTCCTGACTCCATACAGGGGTATTTAGTTCTTTACGACCTCAGAGAGGAGTGTACTATCTATTGAATAACCAGCGTCACTTTATACAGCATTCTTTGGAGATCTCCCAGCCAGAGCAATAGCTGAACACTACAGAGAAAAGTTGGGTTTTACAGTTTACAGAAGCCAACAGTTAAGAACTTGGTTTGCTTTTTGACTGGTAAAATAGTAACTTCTTAGGAAGTATTATAGCATACACCCTTCTAAAAGATGCACTTTGTGTGATATTCTCTTCTTAGACCCACACAATAGACCCCCCACCACCATGAGACAACGGCAAAAAATCATTTCTCGCCTTTTTTCCTGGGTTAACCGTGCAGACGACATATCACGGCAAGCATGGAGCCCGCTCAGCTCACCCCATATGTCTCCTGGGTGCTGCTGGCAGACACAGTACTGCAGTGCTATGCAGCAGCATCCCTTTGCCTTGCCTTGTGAATGCCAGGCAGCACAATACAACTGCTAACCATCGTCATTGTCCCGTGGGAGCTCCTGGCCGACCTCGGTTAGGTTGGTCGGGGGTGCCTGGGCAGACATGGGAGATCCTGGCCAGCCTTGGTGAGGTTGGTCTGGGGTGCCTGGACAAAAATAAGAATGACTCCAGGTCATTCTCTTTTTTAAGTTTCGTCTAATGGAGATTCAGTCCTGCCTGGAATATCATGCCAGCTGGAGGTTTCTGTCTCAGGCTGCTCTCCCAGTCGACAGCACCACGTGGTTGCACCTACCGCAGCCTACCCCTTGCTCCCATGGCTCATGAAGCCTGGACAATAGTAAGGAGCACTTCAACTGTAGGCTGAGCAAGTGCAGAATGGTGGTAGAATGTGCCTTTGGACATTTAAATGCGCGCTGGTGCAGTTTACTGACTGGGTTAGACCTCAGCGAAACCAATATTCCCATTGTTATTACTGCTTGCTGTGTGCTCCACAATATCTGTGAGAGTAAGGGGGAGACATTTATGGTGGGGTGGGAGGTTGAGGCAAATCGCCTGGCCGCTGATTACGCGCAGCCAGACACCAGGGCGGTTAGAAGAGCGCAGCAGGGCGCGCTGTGCATCAGAGAAGCTTTGAAAAACAGTTTCATGAATGTTTCTCCTGTTTGTTTCTCCTTGATGAAAACCCGTCCCCTTGGTTCACTCTGCTTCCCTGTAAGCCAACCGCCCTCCCCTCTCCCCTTTGATCTCCGCTTGCGGAGGCAATAAAGTAATTGTTGTTTCTAATTCATGCATTCTTTATTAATTCGTCACACAGATGGGGGAGGATAACTGCCAAGGTAGCCCGGGAGGGGTGGGGGAGGAGGGAAGCACAGGGGCGGGGTAGTTGTAGGGGTACCCCCCTAGAATGGCATGCAGCTCATCATAAAAGCGGCATGTCTGGGGCTCTGACCCAGAGTGGCCGTTTGTGTCTCTGGTTCTTTGGTAGGATTGCCTGAGCTCCTTAAGTTTCACGCGGCACTGCTGCGTGTCCCTGTTATAACCTCTGTCCTTCATGCCCTTGGAGATTTTTTTCAAATATTCCGGCATTTCGTCTTTTGGAATGGAGTTTGGATAGCACGGCTTCGTCTCCTCATATAGCGATCAGATCCAGTACCTCCCGTTCGGTCCATGCTGGAGCTCTTTTGCGATTCTGGGATTCCATGCTCATCTGTGCTGATGAGCTCTGCTTGGTCACCAGTGCTGATGAGCTCGCCACGCTGGCCAAACAGGAAATGAAATTCAAAAGTTCGCGGGGCTTTTCCTGTCTACCTGGCCAGTGCATCTGAGTTGAGAGTGCTGTCCAGAGCAGTCACAATGGAGCACTCTGGGATAGCTCCTGGAGGCCAATACCGTTGAATTGCGTCCATACTACCCCAAATTCGACCCAGCAAGGCCAATTTCAGCGCTAATCCCCTCGTCGGGGAGGAGTACTGAAATTGATTTTAAGAGCCCTTTAAGTTGACAAAAATGGCTTTGTTGTGTGGATGGGTGCAGGGTTAAATCGATCTAATGCTGCTAAATTTGACTTCAACTCGTTGTGTAGACCAGGGCTAAGTCATAAGTGGATTTTTCCTTTCCCACCTTGAAAACGTGCCCCTTTTTCAAATCCAGATTGTAATTGCTCATTGTAGTGTGTTCCACGTATATAAATAGATTATCTACATAATAACAAATTCAAGATTATCACTGAGGATTTAATTTATTTTAGACTGCAATGCAGTGGGTTCTGGCTGGCTGCCCAAAACAGCATTAATGGGCTCTTTACAATGAATAATGGGTAACCATTTGCCTACTATGGCATATATAAAACTATAAATTAAGTAATGAATGGTCAACACTTACAGTGAGTATTGCTTTTAATATAGAAAACGGGGCTATAGTATAAAATCTGCAAGATCTTAATATTGCAGAACTTCTTTATTACTTTAAAAACAGTGCACTGCAGGCCTTCTCGGTCTTGGGTTTTTACTCACACATCATATGCTATATTGGAAGTAAAGTGCTGGATATGATCCATCTGTTTTTCCCTCTGCACCATGAGAGTCTACCATACTCAAAAATGTACTGTTTCTCTACCTACTTCCCATCTCCCTTTTCCCTATCATTGTAAGACACCCAGCATATATGCCTGATTTAGTTCTCCAAATGACTGGTAGGGGGCATGCTTATGTAATTTATTATAATAGTCTTTCCTACCTCTCCATATCTAATCAATGAACAATTGAATGCCATAGTCTGTCCTATGAAACTGGGCCCCCAAAAGAGCACTTCAGATGGTTACTGTATCATCACCCATTACTGTAGTATTCAAACATTTAGGTAAAGAAGATAACGCTGATTTGTCCCCTATAAAATTACAGAAGAATGTCTCTGGAAACTAATATATATCTATATATTCGATGTAAGTAGCTTTACAAATTGACTCCTAAAAATACAGAACACTCTAGCCTGTTGTCCAAGAGGGAAATGTAATTATCTGGGGAAAATGTGTTTTGTAGTGACTAAAGACTGTTAGTTCTGTAGCATGTGGCTTGTGAATTAACACACAACGCCAAATTCAGGGCTACTGTGAGCGGATGCCAGTGCCATTGACTTCAGTGAACTCGTATTCTCTTATAGAAGGTATACATTTGACGCATTGTTTCTTTTTTTATTTTTTGGTGGTTAACAATAGTAAATTAAGGCTGCTGTTTGCTTTATGTGTAACTTGGTACATACTTGTGTTCAGGGAAAAAATGAATTGAGAGAAAAAGTATTAAGAAAGTCTGAGGGAAGAATTCTTTAATGGTATGAGTAACTGTGTGGCTGGTTTAACACCAAAAAGCTACCTGCAGTAATAGTGAAATAGACTACATGCATTTTATGCCACCTCTGAAATCTTCACTTTAGTTTTCATGTTTTTATGACTATAATGTTTTCATTCCTGTATTTTAGCCACAAACAAGAATTTTGTTCATAATATGTTAATTGATACTTCTCCTCATCATCCTTAGAATAGTGTTGTATTTTATTAAGGGCTAAATAAATCATTTGTACAGAAATAGAAATATTGGCAATGAGTAAAGCTTGTTGGGTCCATCAAGATTCTCACTTTTTAGTACTTCCATTTTTCCCTAGGATGGCATCTAACTTGTTTCTTGCATAACTCTGTTGCTTTTGTCTCAGAAATCTTGCCTCATGGACTCTTCATCGGTGTGGAAAAATTGCTTCTTGATTCTTGTTCTGAATTTGTTTTTCTTTGTGACACATAGGATTCCTTGCCCTGTTGTTTATAGCGGCAAATAGTAAACCGCATGTATGGTGGGCCAGGTTTTCAAACATGGCTTCTAATTTTGTCTGTGCATGTCTGTGTGTACGATCTGAGCATCCTGACAGCATTTGTACACAAATTGTACAGGGCTTGGAGCACCTTTAAAAAATTTGACCCCATATATTTGTGTGTGCGTGTGTTTTGTCTAATGGATTAAATGTTCTAAAAGCCAAGATTCCTTTATTTGAAGGTGGAAAAAATTGTGCTTGCCGGGTTTGTGAGCACAAAAATGGGGGAGCAAACCTTGTGGCTTCTGTACACCTATCAAAGAGGAGAAGACCAGCAGATAACCAGTTGTAAAATCTCTGGGTACTGTAGAAGGAGCTGGTAGCAACTCCTGTAGTTAGACTGTCTAACACTTGGCATTGTAAATGATTCTTGCAGCCTTTTTTAGAGAATACATAACAACTCAGTTCTATGCAGCAGGTGTAAGACCAGGGCCAGAGAATTGTCTTTTCTTTCTCTAATGAAATTCTGTCCGGGTTTGGCTGAGAGATGTTGAAAACTGCCGTTTCTGTGCTGAGTTGCACTGTCAGCAAAATTTCGGTAGCATTCCGAAACAATAACTGAACATGAACACTGTAATGTAAATATTCATTTGTAACACGGGGACAGTGATACTGACCTTCTTTGTAAAGTGCTCTGAGAGCATTATAAAATAGCTACTGTACGCATGCAATTCATCCATCAGTCACCCCTTGCTGGTTGGGCATGGCATAGTGGCTCTCTTTGTCCTTTGGTGTGCCCTGCTCTGGCCCTGCAGTGGTCTGCCTCTTCCTGAGACTTAACCCTCCATCCAGGTCACTTTTAGTCCTATCCCTTCCAAGGAAACCCCTAGTCCAACATGCCACTGGACAGACAGCATCATGCTGGAAGTTCAGCCCAATTTAAGGCTTTTGGGCCTGTCAGCCCTTGGTTCTGGTGTCTTCGTATCCCTACCTTTGTGGGCTGGTAGGGGAAGCCAGGCCCAGCCTCTCCGCTGGGTTCCAGCCCAGTGACCCTGTATGGAAAAAGATAAGATTTGTTCATTCAGAGCCTCTGCTGTATGCCTGGGCTGCTTCCAATCATGGTCTACAACAGGGGTCTCAAACTCAAATGACCACGAGGGCCGCATGAGGACTAGTGCATTGGCCCGAGGGCCGCATCACTGACACCCACCCCTTCCTGCCCCCAGCCCCGCCCCCACTCCACCCCTTCCATGAGGCCCCGCTTCTTCCCGCCCCTTCCTGCCCCCATTCCAACCCCCTCCCTGAAGTCCTGCCCCCAGGGGGTGCAGGAGGAGTGTGATTGGGGGCTCAGGGCAGGGAGTTGAGGTGCAGGAGGTGTGCAGGGTATGGCAGGGGCTCAGGGCAGGGAATCGGGGTGTGGGGTGCAGGAGGGGGTTGGGGTGCAGGATGTGCCAGGGGCTCAGGGCAGGGAGTTGGGGTGCAGCAGGGGGTTGGGGTGCAGGGTATGGCAGGAGGCTCAGGGCAGGGAGTTGGGGTGCGGGCTTTGGCCCGGCGCTGCTTACCTAGAGCGGCTCCTGGGTGGCAGCACCACGCACCGTGGCCAGGGCAAGCTGCCTGCCTGCCATGGCCCCGCTCCAGTCCGCTCCGCTCCAGGAAGCAGCCGGAGTCCCGGGTGGGGTGGGGGTGTGAACGGCGCCATGTGCTGATCTTGCTCCTCCGGGTACCTGTCATGGCTCCCATTGGCCGCTGTTCCCCGTTCCCGGAAGCGAGAGCATGGAGCCCTCCATTTCCTCCCCCCCGGCCGCCGCCTGGGGCTGCAGGGACAGTTCCAGCTGCTTCAGGGAGAAGTGTGGCACTTGCAGCGCCACAGGGTAGGCAGAGGGGCGGGGGGAGCTTGGCGGGCCGCACGAAAGAACCCTGCGGGCCGCCACGTGTTTGAGACCCCTGGTCTACAACTAGGCCTTCCTCACAGTCTTTTCTCTCACTGACTCTTCTTCAGGACCCGACACAGAGGGGATCCAGAATAGTTGAGGAACTAAAAGGTTTACACCAGGTCTGTCTGCCCCAAAGAGGCTCTGACCTGTAGGAGTCTCTAGTTAGGCTCCAGCCTTAGCTGATCCTTCCTGCCAGACAGCTTCAAGATAGTCTCTAATTAGGCTCTGGCTCCAGCTGCCTTCCTTCATAAGGCTAGCTCAAGAAGTCTACTCCCTCTCCAAGTCAGCCATGCGTGAGCTGTCCTTTTTCTCTTTTGCCTCCGCCTACCAGCCATGACAGGTGTAGTGGGGCAAGGCTGATTGTCCCTTAGTGAACCTATGGGCTCATTAGTCCCTTCAGGCCCATCACACTCGGTATTCTTCTTATTATTATTAATGTAAGGCTAGGCCTACACCATTGTTGCTGCTGCAGCAGCAGAAAGTGCGCTAGGAATCCCAAGAGCAGGCAGCCTTTTCAGGAGTGGGTGAGAGCTGGGCTTGGCTTTCCCCTGATACCCTCAGCATCCAGCACATGGCCCATTCCCCTTCCTCTGGGGGCACTAGAGGGAGGAGACACATTTTGCCAGAGGTTTTCACAGCTATTTGGTAGACCGCTGAGGAATGTTGGGACTAAGGTATATAGGATTCTGGTCCTAGTCCTGGAATGGCATGTGCTCTAGTAGTTACAGATCCTTGCGCCACCAGTTTTCTGCCCACTAGTCTGTCGTCTTCTGTCTTATATGCACACAATCCCAATGTCTATCTTATACCGTTACAGGCTAGTATTCAAAAATGCAGCCTAATGATTTCTGCCAGTGAAACCCATCTAAATAGGGCAACTTACTGCTGAAGAAGAACCTAGCAGTCTGGACAATGAAGCCTGCTTCTATAAAATACCTCAGCTTGAGATGACACTCATTTCCTCGTTCACTTCCATCCTACCATCATTTCAATACTATCAGGTTTAAATTAGAAAGTGATTCTATTGAAATGGAAATTGATTATAGGAATATAGATTTAGCAAGCTTGGCTTGTCTGAAAGTGGCTGAATGTTGTTTTGTTTGACAGACGTTTGCATGTTTGTTTGGGGATGGGGGAAGCCGTTCGGTTTTGCAGTCTTTGATTCCAAGCCAGCATATGTAATGGAGTTTATTTGTTCAGAGCTGGGCATCAGGTGTAATAGGATTATGCATTGTGTTTATATGACCCTGGCTTTTATATCCCTCTAGCACTGCTCAGTCATTCATTTTTCTCATATAAATTAAAAGTGGAGATGGTAGATTAGATGTGCCAGGACTCATCTGTGTTATGTGAAATGTAGTGTTTCTGTCTCTTGAACTTATTGGATCATGACAGAAATATAGATGAGCAAGAGGAAAATGTTAAACTTTTATGAAAGCTTGCTTCTGTAGCAGATTGATGCCATTTTTGCTTCAATAGTAGATTACTACATCAAAGCCCCCTTTTACTATTTTTGATACTGTATTTATGTTATATTTAAAACACTCTCTCTCCCTCTGTGGTGGATCAGAGCCCCAAGTGGCGAGCTTCGAGCACAGAACAAGGCACGTTTGTTCAGGCAGCCTTTTAATAAATGCTCTTACTAGAGGCTTTTAATTGGATCTTTTATGTGGCAATGAGATGATTTCCCTTATAGGCAAGTCATGTAGCCTCCATGCAGCAAAATGGTGGGTTTTGACCATCCTTTGCAGATGGTGGCAATTATGTATTGAAAATGGTATAGGGGGCCAGGTGCTACAGCCATGTGTCCTGTGCCCAAATGTGTGTGTAAATAAAAATAGATTGTGAAGTTTTGGGGAACAGTTTCAAGCCTTCTAATTTAATTAAGTAAAAAGGATTCCTCCCCCTTTCCCGCTCCCCCCCCCCCATGTCCTGCGCTTTTTAGAGACAGTGTTTCACACATCTCCTTCTTTTTGTCCTAGTTAGGACAGTGCTGGCTCATATCCAGACTTTCAGATCTATTTTTTCCCCCCCCCCCCCTTTTTTTTTTCCCAGTCAACTAAAATCAAGGGCAATTGGCTTCATAGACTAAGCCAACCCAGACAGTTAAATAGAATTTTGTATTGATGTTGTGCATAATACGGTGGTGGTAAGCTGAGCCTGAGGCCCAGGACAAGGCCCTTGTAGCAGTGTTAACCTGCTGGTTTCCAGCCTGCCAAAAAAAGATTACAGAACAGTTGTAGCAGCAGGGGCTTCTATGAGCACAGTTTGATATTTTCTACTCCTGAGGGAATTCTGCACCAAAAAAATTAATTTTTTTGCACACAATATTTTAAAATTCTGCACATTTTATTGGTCAATAAATAAATGTGGAGGCTCCTGCATGGCATTGGGGAGCACAGGCTACTGGCTGCATGGAGGCAAGAGATGATCCTGCTGTCTCCCCTTTTGGCCCCCCGGGACAAGGATTTGGTGGTGAGGCTGCACCCAACCCTGACACAGCAGAAGGAAAGGGCTGGGCCTGCCTCAAACATCCGGAGTCCTGCCCCTCAGGTGCGCCAAGTGTGGGCAGGCAGGCTCAGCCTGGCCAGGATCCAAGTGTGGGGGGGATCCAGCTGTGGGGTGAGAGGGTTCTGGGTGGGGCAAGCTCAGTGGGGGGTTCGGGTGCAGGGGGGATCAGTATGCACAGATGCTCGTTGGGTGGGTTTTGGGTGCAGGGACAATAGGTCTCTGCATGGGGTTCAGGTGAAGGTGGTTGAGGCTCAGCAGGGGAGGTCTGAGTGTGGGGGAATGGGGCTTGGCAAGGGGGTCCAGGTGCTGGGGGGCTCATCGGGAGGGTCTGGGTGCAGGGAGGGTAGGATTCATCAGGGTGGGGGTTTGCGTGGGGGGGCTCAGCGGGGGATGGTCTGTGTACAGGAGTGGAGGTCTGGACATAGGTGGGAAGGGCTCAGCATGGGTCCAGATGCAGGGGAGTCTGGGTGTGGAGGGGTTGGGCTCGGCGGGTCCAGGTGCAGTGGTGAGACTCGGTGGGATGAGGGTTCGGCTGTGGAAGGCTTGGTGAGGAGATTCTGGGTGCAGGGGGTTGAGGGTTGGGGGGGGTCTGGGCATGGGGGTGTGTGGATGCACGGGGTTTGGGCGGACGAAGGAGCAGGAAGTGGGGGGTGAGAGGGGAACTGTGGAGCTTCCTGCAGCTGGGGGAGGTTTCAGGAGGTTTCTGGCCCCAGCTGCCCCTTGCAGAGGAAGTGGAAGTCCTGTTCTCCTCTGCCTAGCCGGGACTAGCAGATGAGCCTGGTGTAGGAGCCACTGTCCAGGGTGTCCCCAGTAAATCCCTCCCCCACCACAATGATTTACCTTTCAGCCAGCTGCTCCAGGTGCCCAAAACAACATGTCCACGCTGCTGGGGAGGTGTGTGTGACTGCTCTTATAGTTTGGCCTTTGCTTCCCTGTCAGTCATTCTTCTGTGGAGAAGCAAAGAAATCTGTGGGGGACATTAATTCTGTGTATACGCAGTGGTGCAGAATTCCACCAGGAGTAACTGCCCCCTAGATATTTGAAGCAGCCCCTGTTTACAAAGCCAGATTCTTCTGTTTGATCTCAGAGCACAAACTGCTTGCCCCAACACCTTTGCAGTTGCTAATGTTTAGCCTAGGTAAACCCTAATGCACTTAAATAAATTAATAAAGCCGCATGCTGTGGCTGCCCTGGGCATGGGTATTCCAGGAATAAAATGAAAAGCTCGATGTTCTCATGGGAAGCTAGACTCCTAGAATGCTTTTTCAGTGCTTTCAATAGCTCCATCATAATGGAACAGCCACCCTTGCTGACCCTTCAAGTCCCCAGTTTTGTGCCTGCCATCATCCTCCTGGCCCAGGAGCACTAAACAGGGCTTCCATAGGAGTACAGCAGTGCCACAGCTAAATTGGCCAGAGGGCTTCTGCTGTCCAGGGGCTGAGACTTCTGCTCCTCATGCTATCAGCCCTGGGGAATCAACTCCAAGGATTGCAGAATGCTTCCACTAGGCCCCGTGCCAACCCCATACTTATTTTTGATTATGTGTAGTTCTTAATGAATGACTGGTTGGCAACACTGCTGATTTTAAGAACAGTTTTGGTGTTAGAGCAGGATAAATGTCCTCTGGGGAGATGAGTGGTTCTGCACACCTCTTTCTTTTCCTCTCCATTTTGTGGAGAAACACTTCAGTGTAATTGCTTCATTTCAAAGTACAAATTCACATTATGATTTCCACAGCAGGGAGACTGATTATGATAACAACCATATTGCAATGTATTGGTAAACTCCACTTTTCATCTTTGTAGGAAGTAAGCAAAACAAACTATTCAAATTTCAGAAAGGGCAATTTCTGTTCTATGTAGAGTTCATAATGTAGAACCCTACCAATGTGCCAGAGTGAGGGCTGTGCCCTTAGGCTAAAAGCCCAGCTCCAATTTCCTATCCTTTGCATTTTCTATTACTTTACTCTGCCTACTTGAAGCTATAATCTTAAAGGACATTGAATCTCTCTGCTCCATGCATTTCTAAAGAGATGCTAAGTGCTTTTTACTAGTTGAATCTGATTTTCACATGAACTGTGTGTGTGTGTGTGTGTTTGTTTTGATTGAAAGGGAGAAAATACACATACATTTTTTTCTAACAGCACCCATAAGTGTCTTAGGTGATTTCTGATACAGGTAAAAGGTCTTTGCCCCAGGAACCTAGAAACTTATCTTGGACGTAACTCAATAGGAGGGGGGAACCAGATAGTAGGGAGGGGTAGAGGAGCAGCACTTATATTAAGCAGTTACTCTGTGAGGCTACTATACAGCATGATAGAACAAAACAAGTATTTTTAAAAGTTTTTTTTGGATGAGAGAAGTGAAACAAATGAATAAGCAGTAGATTTATTCACCAAGGTTCTTGTAGGCCTTGTGGAAGAAATGGTTGGGGGGGGGGGGACTTAAAAAGAGAAGATAGTATCTTTGCAGTCAAGCTCAAGAAAGGCATTCCATCTTAAGGAGTATCAAAAATAAATGCAGATAAGGTTGTAGGAGAAGTGGATAAACATATCAAAGATGGCATCATTGGTGCAGCAGAGTGGGCCGTGAAAGGGATGAATGTAACATGAAACTGTCAGATAAGTAGTGTGGGATAGAGTTAAGTGGACCTTGAAGATGATGACAATATGCTTGAACTTGATGCACTGGAGAAGGGTGAGCCAGTGGAGGAATTCAAAAGGGGGGAAGGTAATGTGGTTAGATTAGTGGTCAAGGAAGATCATCTGCATTTTGTATTGACTGGAGGGGTTATGTGGGTCTCAGTCAGCTCTAGGACCCTGCAAGGGGAGAGGGACCCAGAGACTGGGCTCCAGCCTGAACATCTACACAGCAATTTTTAGCTCTGCAGCCCAAGCCCTAAGAACCCAAGTCACTTGACCTGGACCAGGTAAGGCCATGCAGCATGTTTTTTATTCCAATGTAGATCTATCAGTGAGCCCAGAGAGAAGGTTACATTAATCAGAATGGGATACAGTAATGTCCTGGATGCACATTGGAGCCAGAAAGAGAGGGAACAAAAGAATAGATCTCAGAGATGTGTAGGAATTGTGTAAATGTATAGGGAGATGGGGTGGAAATAAAAAATTATCCTTCCATTACAGGTCTGGGTGAATAACTAGTGGTGTGTACACCAGTGAAAGAGAATGGAAGAGTGAAGAGGGTTTCAGGAGGAAGATTAGAAGATCACTTCCGAACATTTCACTAATTTCAAATGACTGTAAGAGGTGATATTGCAGGGAGAGGCTGAAATATGTTGATTGGATGGAGGAGTGATTGTTCAGGAGTCAAAGAGATAAATTTGTGAGTTGCTAGCATAGAAATTGTAGTTGAAGCTGTGTAAGCAGATAAGAACATCCACTGAGAAGGGGAGGGAGAGGAGAGGACTAGGACAGAACCCTGAGAAATCCATAAGGAAAGTGGAAATGGTGTCAAAAGAGACTGGAGAAATGGCAAGAGTAGGAGGAGGAGACCCAGAACAGGACAGTATTGTAAAAGCCATGGAAGGGCAAGATGTCAAGCAGGATCAGCAGCCCTGAAAGCAGGGGGGAGGTCCCAGGAGGGTTCTGTTCTATTCAGATTAACATACCATACCTATCACTAAGCACCTAAGTACAAGGGTGAAGGAGGCGATATTAATATTGTTGAGGAGAAGGTGATTCAATATCCTGGAGATGATGATGGAAATCATTAGAGTGCACTTAAAGGAGAGGAACTTCAAGCAATGATTGCAGATTCCTTGCTTGATGAGTTTGAAGCTGAAGGGAAGAAGGGAAATGGGGTGGCAATTGGATGGGGTTGAGCGATGTCTCTTTGAGACTGGGGGGTGGACCACAGCATGCTTGTTTTGTGAGGAAAAGGAGCCAGAGGTGAGGGAGGAGGTGAGAGTCAGAGTAAGGGAGGTCAGGTAGCAGGATGGAATGGGGATGAGGGGTAGATCAGGCAAGAAACCCCAGTATAGGTGACCGGGAGAAAAGGGAGAGTGTGTTGGGGTGGGGAAAGATGGCTATCATAGCAGATCATAGC
The DNA here is from genome assembly GCF_013100865.1 of Trachemys scripta elegans. Classification (NCBI taxonomy): domain Eukaryota; kingdom Metazoa; phylum Chordata; order Testudines; family Emydidae; genus Trachemys; species Trachemys scripta. The sequence continues at coordinate 67,714,377 of NC_048303.1, read as the reverse complement.
TCTATTCTTTGAAGAAGCTGGTACGATATTGTGCAAAGAGAGGAAGATGCAAATGGAAAGGGCTTTGGAAGGAATTGAAGGTTGTAAATAAATGGGTGTTGTTCCATGGGATTCTTGTTAGGTGGGAAAGTAGAGATGTTTGGCAAGGTATTTAGCAGAAGTGGAGGAAAGGACCAAATTTTAGTTGAATAAGTGTGCACAACCTCAGGACTATCTCCAGAGAATGGGAACTGGTGCAGTGATATTTGAGATTGGAAGCTAATAATTGGGGGCTACTTTGAACTGAGGAAAAAAGTGTGGAAGAGCAAGTGGGGGGAGGAATTGACAACTCAGCTAAGGAGAGGGTGGAGAGAGTAGGGAAGAGCAGCAGAAAAGTAATGGTTGTGAAGGATTGTAGTCCACAGAATGGCCAAGTTTATGGGTAGAGGCAAAAGGTAAGTAGCTGATGATGAGGGAGATGAGATGGTTGTGAGAGAAGGGAACTTAAAAATTGCGACCATCTTTCTCTGCTGTCCTCAAACAGGTCCATAACTGATTAACAGGCCTCTGTGTGGGTTTCCTGATGCCTTGTTTGTCATTTTGCCTGTTTCTGAGGTACTGTGGGGTCAGGTGGAATCACTGTGAATGTACGATAGTGGTGGATGAAAAGACAGACAACTAGGGCTGCTGGTTTTGACAGATTAGTGAGTGGCTTGGTGACATGAAATGTAGGATAATTAAAGGGATCAAATGTAAACTGCAAAGAAGATTGGTCTGGTCAAGGACATGACATCTTAAGTGGATTTAGTATTTGGAGAGGGGCGACGGGGTGAGTAACTGTGATTGAAGTGCTGTTTGGAAATCCCATTACTCTAGATATACTATCCGTTTTAGACTAATCAAGATAGTGTAATTGAAGGGACAGAGAAGTGAAGTTGACTCATGTTTTTCAAATTGAGTACTTCAGTTTTTCAGGGCAGGGTTACTTTCAGTTGTTACAGCTGAGCTGGACAATCTTCTCTTGACACAAGTGGGTAACCTTCAATATTACTGATGGGAATCATTTCCATCAAGAAGAGCAGACCATCCTTTCTCACCACTGCCTTTAAATCAAAATGCATTAGTGCTATTGAATAAGGAACTGTCTGGAAACTTTATCCAAGTATTGTATTGAATTCCCACTTCCAAACTCCATGTTAAGCTTCGGAGTACTAGTATTCTGTCCCGGGAAATACAAACCACTAATACTAGGATACCTATATATTTTGTGTGAAATGAAAACAGGAATCTATCCTTATAATATTGCATAGTGTTCAGGATGAACTAAAGTTTACAATAAATTAAAGGGGTAATCTATTTGTGCTTGTGACTGTGAAGGGTGCAGCCTTAATTGCAGTAATTATGTGAGAATTACCATGATAAAATATTTAGGAAATGTCAGTAGTGACATTTAGGAAGTTAACTAGAGAGAACAAACCAAAAAAGCCTCATTTCACGCATGTTGAAGTTGTGATGGGCTAATCATTCATGTTCCATACAGAGTGGAATCACTTGCCTAATGTCCTTTTTTTGACTTGTATACTTTATGTAATGATGTTTGTGTGTATGTGTATATTTATATTTAAGAAATAGCTGCTTTTTGCACTGCAATTTTCACTCTGCAGCTGACAAAACAAGAATGATGGAAAAACTCTGTGTGTGGTAGCTGGGTCATGCTCTCTCCAGTAATGGTTAGAAAGTGGAAGACTGTATTCCCCAAGGGATATTGTGAGTGGGAGGCCTGGTAAAATCACTATAGCACTAAAATTTTCCATATTTTACAGCAATTTCAAAAGTAAAAGGTAATATGTGAGGAAGTTGTATCCCATCCAAAGAGAATGGTATTACCCAAACTGACATAATGGATCTGACTCTCCAGAGACAACAAAAAGGTAGCATCTGCAGTAACTTTGTGTGACTGGATTAAGGGACACCATAATGTCTGGATAGCTCTCAATTTTTCTTTCCTGTAGGTAAGTAAATATATTGTCTTTTTAAATCTGTAAATAAATGGGATAGAGTGGGCACCAGATTATTAAATTCAGAGTGAGCAGAGCTCAGCTAATAATGGTTACTAGATAACACACTACTCTACTAGTTTTGAAATTATCACAGGAAGACTGTCAATGAAACTACACTTGTCTAGTATTAGAGGGGTAGCCGTGTTAGTCTGAATCTGTAAAAAGCAACAGAGGGTCCTGTGGCACCTTTAAGTCCAACAGAAGTATTGGAGCATAAGCAAGTGTCTTGCGTCTGATGAAGTGGGCATTCACCCACGAAAGCTTATGCTCCAATACTTCTGTTAGTCTTAAAGGTGCCACAGGACCCTCTGTTTCTTTTTACACTTGTCTAAAAGCAGTACGCAACCTCAGTAGTTAGTAAGGGTTATAAAAAGCACTCATTGATGGGAATGCATTATGTACATGAAGTAGCTCACCCTGGTGTATTTGATTTGGTAGAATATATTTTTCATTGTCTGTTTCCTTTCTCCATCAGCTTTAATGACAGTGAATCATGTCCAGTTTATTATTTATTCGTATTATGGTAGTAACTACAGGCCTCAACTGAGATAAGGGCCCCACTGAGCGAGGTAGAGTACAAACACATATTAAGATTGTTTACACTAGCAGCTGGGCTATAATTCCCAGCTCGCATTAGACTTGCTTGCCTTAGACATACTCACACTAACTTTCCTTGAGCTAATGTGCTAAAAATAGTAACATTGCCATGGTAGCATGGGCAGCAGTGACCGGTGTAACGAGCTGGTTGTGCCGAGTACGTACTCAAAGGGTTTGGGTGGGTTTGTACTCAGCACAGTTAGCCTGTGCCGCCACTAATTGCTGCCCATGCCACCGTTACCATGGCTACACTGCTATTTTTAGCATGCTAGCGCTCTTCAAGCTAGTGAAGGTATGTCTAACATGAGGAATCACCCTTAGCTCTAATGTAGACATATACCTTAAGAGAAAGTCCCTACCCCAAAGAACTTAGTCTAAATAGAGAAGACAGACAAAGGCTGAAAGAAGGGGAGCATTATTATCCCTGGGTAACAGATGAGGAACAGAGTCAGTAAGTGAATGGCCTGTGGTCATGCAGGAAGACTGTGGCAGAGCCAGAAATTGAACCCTGATGTGTAAATCCCACTGCAGTTCTTTAAAATCTTTCAGAAAAAGTCTTGTGGTTACTGTTCTTGCCCTTGAAAGCTGCCTGTGGCACAAGACATCGTAAAAATGCACCTAATCTATCAACTAGCATTTATAAGGTTCTTATCACCCTGGTACTTTACCTGACCACTATATATGGATTTATAAACAGTGAGACTGCCTGGAGATATTCAGTTAGATCTGTCTAGGTTTTGAATTTTGTGATGTAATATGATTTCATTGGTCTGACAGATAGCCCCAAGAAATGCTTGACTCTTCATAAAAATTTAAAATAGCCATTTTAAAGTCCTTTAAAATATTCTTAATTTATTCAAAAATTTCAGAACATGTTCTAGTTGTCAATTAGACTTAGCTTTAAAAATGTAATATAGTGATGATTTTATTTTTGCAAAAGAGAACAAAACTAACCGTAGCTATGATGAAAAGACTATCACCTCTACTAAGCGAAATACCTCAGACCTGGGACTAGAATCCTGGTTTTACAGCTGCAACAACAAAGGCCTCTAGCTCCTGAGCTGAAAGGAGAGGTCTGTTATCCGCTTATGCTGAACTGTAACCAGCCAGTAGAGGGCAACATGCTTACACAAACATATAGTACCAAATGAAAGTCTATGACAAAAATAAATCCCATTGACGTTGTTTAGCGAGCACTGGATTTGGCCCATAACTCCCATTGACATCAGTGCAAGCTGTATTGGGCACCAAGCTATCCAAATCCAGCAATACATATGCTTAGTTACATCTTATTTGTTATATCTTCCAATTTACCAGTGCATAGGTCTTCAAGGATGTTTAGCCATATGTAAAGTTGGAAGGGGAAGTAACAAGTTGATTTTTAATTCAGGGTACTTTTAATGCATTATAATTCCAAAACATTTTGAAACAACTTCTTCACCTTTGCAGAAACAGTCTCCTTTGCCATGAGAATAAATCTAATAATTTCCAAATAAAAACAGTTTTCCATAGAGACCAGACTAGAGTTTTATAACTCAAGCTGATGGTAACAGAAGACCCCAGTCCTTCAAGGATTTATACATCCACTTAACTTTACTCACTGCAAGTAGTCAATAGGACTACTCGCAGTGTATAAAGCAAAGCAGGTGCATTAATCTTTGCAGGATTGGGGCTAAACTAAGCTGCTCCCTGTAATATGCTTAATGAAAAACCCTTTAAAAATGCAATATGCCTTTCAATGCTGAGTGTGCAGTGTCAGCACTTACTCTCTGTTCAGGCTTCTCTGTTTTAGTTCATAGTTTATGTAACCCTATATCACCCATTTACAGCGTTCCAGCATTAGTAGTGAGAGTCATATGGGATTAATGTAAATATAACTTTTCCTCAGTGTTTACAGTTTCACTCTACATCCATTTTAACATAGTTTTACACAGAGTCTTTGGCTGCGCCTCCTGATATTCCTGGGCATGTCTGAATGTATTTGAATTCCATTTTACTTTTCCACCAGTGACTCCTTATTTTCTTCCAGTGTTACTAACAAATCTAGAAAAGTGGCAGAAGAATAAGGGTATAAGTTTAGAGTCACGTAAAATGTCTCAACGGAATCTATCTCAAATGCATCACACCCTCATATTTGGAGCTGAAGTTTCTTTTTTAGATTATAGGATCATGTGCTACTGTCTTAGCCACTGGCTAGCCAGCAAGTAGTTCAAAAAGACTGTTGACCTTAGGTAGGCAATACAGAATTATTTTAGGACCTGTATCCCTTTCTCTTTCAGTTGGGTTGTGTTTGGTTGTCTAAGGGTATAATACTGTAAAGATAATGTGCTGCAGCCCTATGTGAAATGGGCTTGCCTGAGGATAAATTTAGGTCTTCACTCTGGAGTCTATCACTTTTGCAGAGTAAAGTCACTCGACATTCTATTTGGAGAGGTTAATTTAGGAAGAGTAGAATATTCTTATTTTTTCTTTGTCAGCTATGGTGGATTTTTAAACATACAATGTAAACTTTGAGTTATTTTATCAAAACATTTTATAGTAATTCACCATCAGGTGTTTGCTTTCACAGGAGAAAACATGGGTAGTCTCATTATAGTGTACAGGAAATTAATGTGTGTAACTACTCTGCATATGAAGATAAGAGCATATATTCCTCAACACTGGGACTCCCAACCTGTCAGGCACATCAGACTTTACAGAGAGGTGGGGCATGCCCATCTTTCTGGCTGCTTCTGGAGAGCTGCTGAGCCACTGCCACTGGGTATGTACTTTGGCCCTGTTTTCTTAGGCAGCTCTACTCAATGCTGTTCCTGGCACTCTTCACAGCAGCATTCTACCAGCAGAGAGCAGCACAGTACATTGCCAGCAGCTGGGGGAAGGTGAATAAGAACATGCTTTGGGGACAAAGGAGATGAACAGGCAAGAATATAAGAGAACACTGAGGGAGGTGAAGGTGAGAAAGGGAAACACAAAAATAAGAGAATTGGGTGCAGAAAACTGAGTGAAAGGTAGAGGAGATGTATGTTGGACAGGGAAGAAACTAGGTAAAGAAAACAAACGGGTGATGCTAGAAAGCAAAATCAGGAAGAAAAAGAAATGATGGAAAATGTATCCAGGCTGGGGAGGGAGAAAGAGAATGGACTTAACAGTGAGACTGCAGCATCCACACCTGCCAGGTCTTGGCATGAAGGGGAAATGGGGAGGGACCCTCAGATCCTGATCCATTAAAGCAGGATGTGCTCCAACCCAAAAGGTTTAGTTGCTATTATTTTAATATTCTCTTTTCTTCTATGGTCTTAATAGACTTTATTGTGATTCAGAAGAATTATCCTTGTATCTGATGATGATGATTATTGATCCTGTAATTAATATAGATGAGGAAAACATACTATTCAGAGGGTCTTTTTCAGAATGCTACTCTTGGCAAGCATTGTTCCCTGTGTAAATGGATTTGCCAAGGTGTGAAGTTGTGCCCTATTTGTCCTGATCTTTTTGATCTTTATAAAAATCAACTCTTCCCAGGATTTAATAGTTTAGTCATACTTTGTATTAATTAAACAAAGTGATCAGATACACTTCAGTCACAGGATAAGGGACTCCAAGCTTCTAACTTCACCAATGTAACCTAGCAATGCAAAGCAGTATAAATTTTGAGTGAGTGGAGTACCTATAGCAGGCAAGAACTGAGGGGAAAAGGTTGTCACTAAATCTTCTGTTGTATGTGTTGTGTTTTTTTTTTTTTTTTTTTTTTTTAATAAAACCAGCACATTCTTTATAAGAACCTATATTCCTAGGAATTTCCTGGGCTACTAGTTAGATGCTGAATTCAAATGATTGATTTGTTTTTATTCATCTAGTAATATCTGCCCTAAATTTTGTAAAATTTTAATGTACCATGTAAAATCCCTGACTTTCAAATATAGCTTCAGGTTCACTTCAATTTTCTGAAATCGTAAAGAAATTCATTTAATTGCATATGGAAATAGGGGAAAATAAGAAACTAACTACATGGCTATGCAGGTAACTTTTACTGTTGTATGCTTACCTTGTAGTTTTGGTTGCAGTAATTAGTGTACAGAAAGCTGGAAAGATGCCTGCAATTCCAAAATGAACTCAGTATAGCTCTCTCCTTCCCCTCCCTTTCTCCTTTGGCACCGCCCCTTTAGCTAGAAGCAAGACAGCTGTGTTTGATCATAAACCACTTACAACTCCAGGCATAGTGGATGGGGAAACTTTAGCGTGAAGTACAGCATCAATTTGTCTCGGGTTTTTTTCCCCCTTTAAGACCTTAGGAGTATTTTGATTGTGTTCTCGCTGTGAATTCATCTGAAACTCACCAAATAGTTGCCAGGATATTAAACTCCAATGGGAGATGCCCTCAAATCTAGCTGGGGAAAGGGCAGTATAAAACTAGAGGCAGAGCTGAAACATAGGTTTCACATGGACTTGGGCATTTTTAGTATCCAGGAGATCATTACTGACTGTTTGCATTCTCTGTGACCCTGCACTCTGCAGCTTTAATGAGTCTCTTGCAGAAATGGATTGTTTGTGAAATGAAAACCAATTTGGCTCCTTTAGCAGACCTTGCATCATTAATTTAGATTCTATAAATGTTAAGTTAAAATGGCTGTCTAGAGCAAAATGTGCAAGACAGAAAAATCTTGGAGAAGAAGGGAGTGTTGAATCTATTGAGCAAAGCTTGGAACCATTAAAATCTGTAGAAATAGCCAAGCCCTGAAAAGTCTAATCATGAATTCTGGAGTTGCTATGAAATATGGAAATGACTCCTCTGCGGAGCTGAGCGAGGTAAGCAGTTTCAATATCTTTGTTTTTTAAATTTTTTTAATGCTTTTGTTTTTTAAATATAGTATTAGTCTCTTTTTGGTTTTCAGTCTGCAGGCACTTCAATTAAAGATTAATAGAGTGTATTCTTGTTCTAACTTGCAGTGCTAGTCAGGAAATGACCTGAACTTGCTTCAGTCAGAAATAAGTGGTAAAAGGCAAATGGTTATAACTGTGCAGAGACCTTTTTTTATGTCGTCCTGCAGCAAGGATTCTCCCACCTTCCCGAGTGCTGCATTTATACACCGCATTCCTCTTTGCAGTAGGTAAAATACACAGTGATCCCAATTGAGATTAAGCAGATGGTTACTAAATTGGAGAGGAGGGTGGAAAACAAACAGCATTATTAAGCCAACAACTTTGGGAGAATCACATGATGTATTTGATTATGTTCAGCCAAGGTAATGCTGTTTCTTCAGATTAGATGAATATTATTTTAGTTGGTGGAAGGGAGAGGAAATAAGCTACTGAGACTTTTACTTCTTGCAGCATAGGGTGAAAAACTGTTGTATTTATTACTTACTGTTGTAGGTATGTCTGTTTCTTTTATGCTCTGACATCATTGTTTTTTAAGCAGATTTGAAATTAAAGCCACATCAAGTATTCTGCAAATATTTAAACAGTTGTTCTAAGCTGCATATTTTATGGTTATTGAAATGCCTTGGGCATATCATTCGGGTAGCTTTGATTGGACTGAAAATAGCTGATATTGGTCACAACATACAGCCCACAGCATCTTATTGGGGTTAAAACATGGTTTTAATGTTCCACAAAATATATTGTCTTGGTTTAAAAAATCCTTTTTCCTCTTTTGACACACATTTTATGTGCCATGCAGTTTATTTCTTTTATACTGTGTCTCATGAAAAGCATCATATAATGTTTCACAGAAGGAAGGAGACAAAAGAGTAAATGGTTTAGAGAGTTAGGTATGATCGCTGTCATATAGCTAGGAAAAAAACTATATACCAAGATAAAGAGTGGAAATATAAAATAAATAAGGAAACAAATAGGCATTCTAGCAGACCAGTGAGGGGCAATGGAACACTGTGGAAAGGGCACAAGTGAGGAGTGAGGGTCCATATCCGTGCAGAATCCTGCAGTTCAGTATAGGAACCAGTACAGTATTTTTATTTAAATTTTCTTCCATAATAAAAGTGCTGCGTGTATATTTAATAGTAATTTAAATAATAGGAGTTCCATTTCATTAACTGTGTGTGGATCTTGCAAAAGGGAACTTAAGAACGAAGGTTTTGTCAACTCAGCATAAACACTAAAGATCCCTGGATGCTTTTTGTAGAATGGGAGACTGCCCTGGTGTCCTTGGCCAATACTAACCCCCTTCTTCTAGCTTTTATGCAGTGAGTACTATATGCTTGCTGGTTGATGGAGTCCATCCCAGGATATTTTGTGTGTGTGTGTGTGTGTGTGTGTGTGTGTGTGTGTGTGTGTGTGTAGGGAGGAGTAATTTATTTTTATGTGTTATATAGCTTTGGGATGAAGTATAAGTTTGATTGCTTTAGTAAATGAGATCCTATTCTTTTTACATTACCTGTGTTCGTGCAACATCAGTTTGATTAGCACTTCACCTCTGACCATTCTACTTCTAAATAGGATGGTGCAGTTCTGAAAGCTAGTCGTATTCCCACTGAAGTCAAGGTGAGTGTTGCCATTGACATCAATGGGAGCAAGATTATGTCCTTCTTGTTCGCTTTTCAACCTAGTTCAGCAAAATCTCAAATGTCTCCCAACTTTTGTGTATATTTTGGTTTTATGCCTGTTTCAAAAGTAAAAGTTTCAAACCAGTGCAGTGTCTTGGGAGGGTGATGCTAGGACAGTCATCCAGAGCAGACAATATTTAACAATAGCATTTTCGTCTTGGTGTATTGCTTTGGAATGTTATTACAGGTTAAGAGTTCATTTTAATCAGTCACTGGGCGGGACTTTAAGACATATTAAGATAGTTCTTCTAGTCTTGTATTCAGTGATTTCACCTGGAATTTTAACACAGGAGGCCCTCCCACTCCAAATACCTGCAATGGGAGGAAATATCGAGGGAATTCTGTGATCTTTCACCCTGGGAATTTTTTTTTTTTATTTTAGCTGTCCCCTATGCATTGATGGAATTGATTACATTTGTGTTCTGGAGCTACTGAGACAAAGTTTGGTTGCTCACCTCTAAATTTAAGTGACACACACAGCTCTTTTCTTCCCAGTAGGTTTTATATGAACAATAGGGCCTCCAAGGCTATCTTTTTCTTTTGGCTCCCTCTTCCCAGTTCTCCTCACCATGTGTGAAATATTAATTTTTGTTTGCAGTACTTGAAAGATGTAAAGTGCTGTGTAAGTGCTGTTTGTATCTTTGGTTTGTGTCCATATTTTGTATCTATTCTTTTGGTCTTCCTGTCTCTCTTTTTTTATTCTCTTCTGGCTTTCCTTCCTGATTATGGCTTTTGTTTTTACCCATTGTTTTTGCCCACAGTCGTTTAGAGAAAATGGCTGCACTGGAAATTTTCCTAGGATCATACAGTTTTAATGAGTTTTTTGCTCTGTGACCATCTCCCTACTGGCACTATCTAGTGCATCTGGTTTGGTGAAAAATATGGCAGAAGGCCAGTAATACACATAATTATTTAGGGAAGTTATATCCTCACTTCAATGTACAAAATTCCAACTGTGGAACTGCCATTATTAGTACTAGTGGATAATGTAGAAATCTCTGAACATATAGTGTGTGTGTGTGTGTGTGTGTGTGTGTGTGTGAAAGAAATTAATACACACCTTTCTGTGTGTCAGTTGCACAAAATAGAAGGTAAAAATTAAACACTATCCATACAGTTGGCAAGAGGTGTTTTTCTGAGATTTATGTCAGTATTAGGAAAAACTGACAAAAATCTACCTCCTCCCCCACCATGGATGCAAAAGTGTGTGTGTTTTGCTTTTGATTTGCAAATAGTATGCTGAGCTAATCTCTGATTTTTATTGTAAAAGTAAACAAAATCTTGATATCTAGTTGGTATGTCCTTTTCCTTTGTTAGCCTTTTTCCCCCAATGAAGTTCACACATACAGCAAGGAAAACTGATTTCCATGGTAAGCCAGTCATGTTCCCATCAGAGCCGTATGATTTCAGTGATTGCTGAACTCCAGAGGTGAAGTTGTCAATATTGGTGCATATATCAGCAGCTTCTCTGGTTGACCCTCTTCCTCTACTCTCCCACCAAAAAAGAGATTGGAGCAGGGCGGGGGCGGGGAGGGGGGGAAGAGACATTAGGAGAGGTTGGTCTGAAAAATCTGGAAGTTGCTGATAGTAACGTTGCTGCCACTCCTCAGAATGTAAGATAGGCTTTGTTAACGTTGTAAATAATTCATAAGGTCCAACAAGGCCTGGTTGTAGTATTGTGAAACAGGCTAGCTGCTGCCAGTGCTGTGGTGTGAAGCATTATTTGGAGAGATTTCACTTTGAGATTTGATCAGTTGGGGGATAGGACACCCAGAATTAAATAATCACTATTCAGATCCATGTGTTTAGGCCAATGGTACCATTAACTATTGAGTAACTATACAATGTGTTCTTAAAAGCTGACATCACGAATACCACTTAAGCAGTTTGTTACAGGCAACCAATTAAGTGCAGAAAAATTATTTGCAGTTACAAAGGTAACTGACCCACCCTCCCCCTCAGGTTTTCACAGTGTTCAAAGTGGGGCTGTACTTCAGAATGTTCCCACTTTTTTGCAGAATACATGGATGAATGTGCACAGTGAGGTTTTCCTATTACATAGTCCATTTCCATATACGTATATGAAGGTGGTGGTTCTTTATGCATGTGCTTAATTTTACTTCCCGCTGAGTAGTCTACAATGTGGCTATTCGTAGTAGTAAAGTTAAGCATGCACATAAGTGTTTGCAGGATTCTGTCTTTGGTTATACACAAATGATTCCCGTCAAAGTCAGTGGAAACTGTGCGCATCTGCCAAGGGCAGAATTGGGCCCCAAGAGAGGTTTCTGCAGACTCAGGGCTGGTATCTCATTTTTGCAAAACATTCATTTTTTAAAATGTGGTTGGTTTGTTTTATGTGGCCATTTCCTTTTGCCATTTGCTCTGTAAGCTGCAATGGGGACATCATTTCTCTAATGGGTATGTTCTTTCCAAAGCACCAAATTTAAAAAAAAAATCCCTTCTTCTGAGGTACATAATTTCTTTCCTTTGCTTTTCATTATCTCTGCCTAGATTTCCGCATTTCAGAAAATTAAGGTTGCTGCTTGCATTCTTGGATACAGTTGTCCATTCTTTAACCACTTACAATGCCAGGAACAAACTACTTGATTTATGTACTCCTTTTAAAGGAGAGAGAGAAATTTCACCAAAGTGGTGTTTGAATACTATGCCCCGCCAAGGGATTTTTTTTTTACTATTATTATTTTTGGTGGGAGGAGGTAGAGGAGTGAGGTCTCTGGAGGAGAACAGCGCATGGGAAGAAGGATGACAAAATTCTATACATAGTACAAGATACGAAGAATGAAAGGGACACTACCAAGTTTGAGAGGGGTGAAACAGGAACCCATGACATAGTGATGTCCTTCAGAATTTCACATTTGTATTTCCACCTCACCACCACTACCCTGATTACTCCTGCTTCAAGAAAATAACGAAGAAGAGTAACAAAATGCAAAGGATGAGGCTGCTCGAGTCATAAATGCAACCCAATACAAAGACATTGCTGTGTTGGGTCAGAGAGTGGGGCAGATACAAATGAGGGAGCCTGACGTGGATACAAGCCCCATTGGCAAATACAGCATTGACAATTCCCACCCTGCTGTATTTTCTGTAAGTTTTCTGTTCTTTTTAGGATATGATTCTGCTTGCGCTAGTGCTGTAATGTACGTGTGGGGAACTGGGAACAGGTTTGTACGTTGGAAATAAATCTTACGGCCTTATTTTTGCCTTCTGAGTTTTGAAATCTTGAGTTTGGCAGTCTTACTCTCGGACAGTCAGAAAGCGGTCTGAATCCATCACTGGTCAGGCTGTAATGGGGTTGTTGCAGTGACACAGTACTCCTTTACAGGCATAGTGACCTCATCTCACATTGGTATCCCCCTCTCACTCCACTGTCTAGTGTTACAAGACATGTGCCTGACCTCCGGTAAAAAAAAACAGTATTAAAGATGTACAGAGATTGCTATTAAAAGACAACATATACTGAATATTGATATATAGAAGAGATCACAGTTTCCCCCTATACATAGAAGATAAGTGTTCTGGTACTCTTTGATAAATTGGTGATAACTGTATTTATACAAGTTGAAAAGACCTTAATTTTTTGTTGTTTATAAATGACAGTCCACTGTTGGGCAGACCTGGCCCTTTTTGAGAATACTTTAAGCACTGAAGAATAGATGCATAACTGACCCTTAAGGTAATTATAAACAGCTCATATGTTTCATATCTATCAAAGCTAAAATGCACTGGTTTATTGACTGTTAGAATGACGTTACATTGCATGTCGTGTAAAAACGACTTTCTCACAGCAGAAAGTACTCACCAAACTTTAGAGCATCGTTTCTGTGGGTCTGGTCTGTGTACCTTTGGTTCTCCTTGATCTACAGTATACACTAACATGGGGGTACAGATTTTATTCAGATAATCAGGAGTTCAGATATTCAAGAGAGCAGGAGCAGCAGTACAGGGAGCCCTCCCCAGCTCTGCTGTCGCAGGAGGAAGGGAGGAGGATCATGACAGCAGGGCTGCAGCAGGCTTCCTGCACTGCTGCTCCTGCCCTCTTGAATATCTGAACTCTTGATTATCTGAATAAAATCTGTACCCCCATGTTAGTGTATAGGTGCCAAGGGTGGAGGTTGGGGAGATTACAGTCCTGGCAAGGCAGAGCAGAGACCTGTGGCCAGGACTCTGCTCTGCCCTGCCAGGACTGTAGAGACCAGTGGCCAGGACTCTGCTCTGTCCTGCCAGGACTGCAGTCTTACCTGCACCTGACTCCTGCAGGATTGGGTGTCACCAGCCCTGCAGCAGTGCAGGGAGCACATAGGGCATGTCTGCACCTGGATAAAAGACCCATGGCTGGTCCGGGTCAGCTGACTCAGGCTGCAGTGCTAAAAATTGGTGTGTAGATGGTCTCACTCAGGCTGGAGCCTCACAGGGTCTCACACCTCAGGCTCCAGACTGAGCTCAAATGTCTACATGGCAATTTTTCACTCCTGGAGCCCTGAGAGTCAGCTGACCCAGGTGGGCAAGCCACTGGGTAGACATATCCTCAGACTCATAGACTTTAAGGTCAGAAGGGACCATTATGATCATCTGGTCTGACCCCCTGCATGCTGCAGGCCACAAAACCGTCCCTACCCCTTCCCTGGACTCTGCTGTTGAAGTCCCCAATCCTGTGTTTTAGTGACTTCAATTGGCAGAGACCCTCCTGACAGTCCCATGATAGCAGGGCTGTAGGTGGCTCCATGCACCACCGTAGGAGCCATTCAGCAGCAGGGTGGCCTCCCTGTGGCTGGGAGTCTCTTTGTTGTTCAGACCTCTGCATTATCCAAATCCCTTCCTTGTTGTCCCCCAGCATGGAGAATGAGGAAGGGATTTGGATAATGTGGATAATCAGATAATAGAGTTTTGGAAAATTGGGCATATACTGTATTAGGAAGTGCTCAGCATCTCAAAGTACTGGGCCTGTAATTTGTGTTTTATATGTCAACTGCATAGAATTTCTTTTCCTGTTTATCCTCTCTTTCTTCAAAATTTCTCTCTCCTTCACTTATACATGTTAGGCAAACTTCTGCCTTCCTATGTGCATGTTGAACTCTCAGGGGCCACTAATGACTGACATTAGTGAGAGAACTTCTTGAACCAAGGGTCACATTTGGCTCTTTGCATTTCATGGGTAGTTTATCTTAGTCTGGTATTGAATATCCTGTACGTTAAATCAGATTAAACAAATGGACCTGATTCATTGCACGGTGGAACTTGCACATTGAATCAGGGTACCATATCACATAGATTTGAAGGCCAGAAGGGACCATTAGACCATGTAGTTTGATCTCCTGTATATCATAGGCCACCATCACCACCCAGCCCATCTGCATGCAAAACCCAACAACCCCAGTTAGACCAAAGTATTAGAACCCTGAGGAGACTACGGCTACGTGTACACTATGAGCTAGGGGCGTGATTCCCCTGCCTGCGTTCACATACTTGCGCTAGCACCCACGAATATAAATAGCAGCGTAGCACTGGTAGTGGCAGTGCAGGCATGGCTGAGCTGTGCCAAATACATTCCCATCAGTTTCAGATGGGGTTGTACTCCCCATGGCTCCGCCATGCTGCTATCAATGCTACCGTGGCTACGCTGCTGTTTGTACTCATGCTGTTGAGAGCGAGCACAAGTATGCATACACGAGCAGGGGAATTACACCCCAAGCTTGTAGTGTACGTGTAGCCTAAGCTACTGTGTGCCAAAGGGAGAGAACAGGTACATCGAGACCCTGCAGTGGCAGGGGATTGATTAAATGAGATATACCCAGTTAATTCTGGCAGGTGACCCATGTTCCATGCTTCAGAGGGAGGTGCGGGGCCGGGGGGAGCCAGATCACTGCCTATCTGACCTGGGGGAAATGCCTTCCTGACCTAAGATAGGGCCATCAGTTACACATAGAGCATGTGAGCAAGAAGCAGCCAGCCAAGCATCTGAGAGACAGAATGTTCTGTATCACCTTAGAGCACTGGTTCCAGCTTCCCTAGAGACAGCAATTTGCACCCTCTGTGCCTTTATGGGTAAGCTAAGCCCCATATCTTTTCTCTTTGCTCCACTCCGTATTGAATGGCAGGATTTTATTCAAGGTTAAACCTTACAAAGGGTTCAGAGTTAAACCCTTTCAAGACTGTTGTCCTAATGGATGCTTAGACAGTAGAGAGATAGTATAACCACATCACTTAAAGAGTTATGGTAGATCTCACCTTATTGCAGATATCCAATTTAAGGAGGGGATTCGAGCAGAGAATCTTAATGGTAGAGCTCAGGGATGGTAGCCAGGAAGTCTGGATGTAACTTGCAGATCAGATAAACTTTAATCCTGGTTATTCATAACTTTGCTAAATCTAATTTATTTTTATGCTTTATTGTGATCACTTATGTTGCATTGCATAGATGAAAGTAAGTATCCTTTTAAAAGAGGGGGAGATGAGACATTCCTGTGATGCCACAGTTTATTAACAGATTGTCTTAGTCAGGCTGGCTTGATGGCATGTTATCAGGGTGCTGTGCTGCCAATTTAGAAATCTGGGTTAGAACATGAGCTCAGATCCTTTATCTGTTTGAGGGGTTGCATTTTTGGCATGACCTGTGCATGTCATTTCCAGTGTGACTGATGCATGGTATTTCCGGTGTAAAAACCATACGAACTTCAAAGAACATTTACTTTCTGGATTTGTATGAGCTGCTTATCAGGCACACAGTGTTTCAGGCTTGGATGTTATTAAATTGAAGTACTATAAAAAGATTACTCAAATGCCCAGACGCTGTCAGTGCAGATAATGCTATTCTCCAGACTCCTAATGAAAAAATGGCAAAGATTATGTAACTTATCTGCCTGATATTAAAATATTTCCAGCTATTAAGGCAGAACATTTGAAAAAATGCCCCTGGCCTGGAGATTTAATAAGGACAAATGTATATCGGGAGAGTAACATTCACAACGTACTGGATTCCCTAAATGTTTTTAGCGAGGTTTAATGTTTTTATCCCTAGATCTATAGTGCCAGAAACTCATTACTTAGGAAAGGTTTGTTTGTTTGTTTGTTTGTTTTTTAGCTAAAGATCAAGAGATCCCCTCAACCTTTGTGGGAAGAGAAAATCATGGTTTTAAGTGATCAGCCCTGGAGCTATCAAGGCCCAAACCAAAGCTGGAGGATGGTGTCTGACTTTCAGAATTTGTTTGTTTGCTCTGAGCTGGATGTGGATTGCAGAGTTACCAGGTAGCAGAAACAAAATTGTGGAGGAGAAGAGGAAGGATTTGGATATGAAATTGGATGATTATTGTAAGGGTATAGTGAGATGTTGATTCTACTGTGGTACAGTAGACAGATGTAATATTAAGACACAGAATGTGTTCTTGTTGATATGTCACTGCTATTGTTTTCAGTCGGTTAAGAAGTGTTGTTAATGATGTGACACTGTGTATCTGTTAAATTTTCAGTTTGTACTTGTGTGCTGGGAACTGTTGATTTCTAAACACAACGGGAAAACCTGTGGGAGTTCCCCTTTAACATACAGTAATAATATGTCAGTGCAAACACACTCTGTGGGGAGATATAGTGTTCTCTGAATTTGAGGATTCTGTGTGAAAGAGGGAGGTAGATTTGGATAGTGTTGGTGACTTAATTTCTGAGACATGAGGAGGCACAGTGCATTAGTCCTATATCAAGGTTTGCCATATAAATGAGTCTTCTGTCTGCATGAATTATTTAGATATTCTTTTAAAGAAACCCAAATAACAGTAGATGTGTTCAATAAGATCACATGTTAAGAGATCAACTCTGTTGTTGACTTCTAGGATTAAATTTTGTAGTAAAATGAAAATATTGCTTGGATTTATTTTTTTATGACTGAAATAAATTTTCTAGTTCAATCATGCCAAATTAAAAAACATTGAACAAATATATTCTGTACACACACTGAATTATATCTATAGAGATATAGTTGTGTACATAGATACAATAAATTGTGTATTTATTGTAATGTTGAATAAATTATACTGTCTTTTTTTTATTGCTGTTGTTGCAAATAAGTGCTACTGAAAAGATGTAATTTTTTTTTAACCTAAGAATTGTAAGAATGTTAAATTAATCCTGTTCTATTTTCTCTGGGGTTTAGGTCTTGACTAGGGGGGAAGCAGCAGGGTCTGATAGATAGGGCACTGAATTGGCACTCAGGAAACCTGGATACTATTTCCTGCTCTCTACTGGTCTATTTGTGTGACTATGGACAAGTCCTTTCCCTTCTCTATGCCTCTGATTCCTTCTCATCACCCTTTCTATGTTTATAACTTAAATTCCTCTGGGACAGTCCTGCTCAGAGATACTCTCTCTTTAGGTGTTTTTACAATGCCTAGCACAGTGAGGCCTGCAGGCATTATGGGAATATAAATAATAATATTTCTGCTCATTTAAGGATCCCATGGTGATCAGATTCTAAATCTGGCAGTATAATTACCCCTGCAGCTTAAACTGTAAACAATGGGGCAGATCCTCAGCGGGTATAAATTTTCATAGCTATGAAAATTCAATGAAGCTATGACAGTTTACACCACTGGTAGATCTGCCCCAGTATACTTTTTCGTTTCATGTTCTGAAATGTTGTACAGTGTTGCTTTGTGCTGTTGAATTGCTTTCAAGTTCCATGCCTTAATGTTTGTTAAAAAAAATCTATATAGTACATTGCAAATATATGTTGTACAGAATATTTTAAAAATACATATGTAAGTATTTGGATGTAGCATGTGGACATTATTTTGAGGTTGAAGCAGGAGTGATTGTTTTGTTGCTATTTGTGTTTTATTTTTAAACTAAATTTAAAATATGCGTGTTTTAAATTTAAATTGTAGCTTAAAAATAAATGTATTGCTATTTGTGTTTAATTTTTTTAAACTAAATTTTGTACCTTAATTTTGGTATGCAGTCAATTGCATCTACAGTGGCCAAATGTCTCTTCAGTTTAGGATGGAATAATTCTAACCCAGATAAATGGGTAGTTGGTGTTATGTGATAATTCAAGAATAACTGTTGGTATTACTTGATATTTACCAATATTGTGTATTAGGTGACTTTTTCTAAAACAATATTTATTTTGAAAACATTTATATCAGTACATATTTCTGTTGCTCAGTTGTATTTTTTTATTTACTACTGACAGATTTGTTGGTGAGAGTAACATTTATTGTAAAGAACAATTAATGTAATGTTTCCATTGCAGTACAGACAATGGAGGGAAAAGAAAGTAGAACCAACTTATACCTATTAGAGTATCAGCTTTGTCCTGGCATATTAAATATTTATAAACATTAATACCGTTTCCCAAGTTTTTGACATAACATTTAATCTTTATTATAAAGTGTTTTTTTAAAAATCTAAAATAAGCAGACTTGTGTATATATAGACTATCACTCCAACTAATGAATAATGGCAAAGTATATAATTATTATTGTATTGTAGGTGGGGCTGGAAGCACCGGCTCTTATTAAGATTGCCCAACACTTCCCATTATAAAGATACTGGTTTCAGTTGCTTATAATTTTTCCAAAATTTAACCATTTAGCTTGAAATTTTTCAAGCCAAGTGTCTGTCTGTCAGGCCAGAATTGAAAAATTACGGCCAAAAATGGTTCTGATGATTCCAAGAACAAGGCTAGTGAAAAATACCTTGTTTTGCCCATGTTAAATTCTGGCGATCTTTGCTTTGGAAATATCTATCACCCCAAAGCTTTGGAGCAGGGACTTGAAATTTTCCAGGGGAGTGGCCTTTGTGTCAGGGATGTTTCTTTTGCCATACCAGTGAAAATCTGCCCAGATTTGGCCAAGTTATAAACCAGGGATAGGCAAGCGAGCTGATTTTCAGTGGCACTCACACTGCGCGGGTCCTGGCCACCGGTTTGGGGGCTCTGGATTTTAATTTCATCTTAAATGAAGCTTCTTAAACATTTTAAAAACTTTATTTACTTTACATACAACAATAGTTTAGTTATATATTATAGACTTAGAGAAAGAGACCTTCTAAAAACGTTAAAATGTATTACTGGCACGCGAAACCTTAAATTAGAGTGAATAAATGAAGACTCAGCACACCACTTCTGAAAGGTTGCCGACCCCTGTTATAAACTTTTGAAAAATCGCAGTTCACATGGTCACTAGAGATTTGCAAGAGCTTAATAGCTCTTAAGAGCTCTGAAGAATCCATCTGCACCTAGCATGCTCCAGCTCATGGTTTAGCAGGAGTTGCTTGCAGTTGCAGATCTGGGCTGCTCAGAGCCAGGCTGGGGCCAGGTACTGGAACTGAGAGCAGGGAGTCTGTGCTCTCAATGACTTGCTCCTGGACCCAAGCAGTGTGGAGGCAGAAACTGCCTGATTCAAATACAGATGAGCCCAGAGATGGACCTGGGGTAGGAAAGAGTCCAACTACGACTAGATGCTGGTAGTGCTGCAGGTGGGGAAAGGAAATTGAGAGTTTGCGGGGATGGAAGACATTGATATTTGCTGGGCAAGGAGCTGGGAGCTGGGGAGGGAAATGGGGGGTGGGAGCTGGTAGAGGGAGACAGAGAAGAATGAGTAGCTGGCGTTAGAGGGGGGGACGGAAACCAGTGGAGGGAGGGGAAGGAAGACCTCCAATGAGAAGTTCAGAGGACTGGCTGGGCAAAGAGCTGGTGAGAGACAAGGGGAGGAGATTAGACGAGGAACCCAGGGAGGGGAGATGGGGACTGGGAGCCAGCAGGGACAGGGAATGTAGGCAGGGGATCCTGTGGAAACAATAGTATGTGATGATGTAATTAAAGACTGTCTCATACTCCGAATGCACAATGAATTAAGCCAACCTTAACTCTGGCATTTTCTAACTTTAGGTGCTCTCAAGCGCACCTGACCCCCTGGACTTGAGAGCCTGAGCTCCAGCCCAAGCTGCAAAGTCCATACTGCTGTTTTTAGCATGATAGCTTGAGCCCCACTAGCACAAGTTTGTCTGTTTGGGCTGGAAGGTTCACTCCCAGCTGTAATGTAGAAATACATAGTAAAGCAGAATCCTCTGCATTATCTTGCCACCATGCTAACCTGTACAGCCTGCTTGGTAATAGAATATAGTCTGTTGTCAGTGCCAGCCTAAAGTCTTTATGTAGAACTTCTTGTTGCTGCCTCTGCAAATATTGGTTGTGCTGTATCCCAGTTAGCAAAGGTTATGTCAATTAGTGATGCTGCTATTATTGTGATGTACAGATTTGACTCTTGTTGTTCAAACAAACTTGTATTGGTCCATCTTTTTGTATCAAGCTGTTCTTTACAAATACAACCTTTCGCTTCCCCCAGTATATGTCTAATATTCTGGTTCCTGCAAGAGCAGATTATTTACTTGTAGAGATCCAAATTGTGTTTGAAATTACTGGTGCTGAAGATATAATCATGTAGCTCAGTATTTTCCCTATAAAGCTTTATGCATGTGAAATTGTTCTGCCTGATCTGACTAACGCCATTCCTTCCAGTAAAGATGTTCAAAGAAAGCCTCTAGCCCTTGTTCAATAAATCATGCCATTGCTTTCAATATAAATGAAATGATTAGGTCATTTGACCTGCACCAGTAAATGATACTTTCAGTATATATGTGTTGATCATATCCAGTGATGATGTTAATCTATTTAAATATTATTTTAGCCATGGAGTAAATCAGATGGCTGCTGTACATGAGAGAAGTAATTTCCTATTGGCTTCTGTCTTGTCAAAGTCTTGTTTAAAATGTGGATTGAGTCTCTTCATTTCTTCCACAAGATAATTTACACATGGAAGTTTACATACCAAAGCTTCAAAGCTGATGTTCAGCCTGGCTTCATAGAGACTTTACCTTTCTTGAAAGCACACTCCTCAACACAGAGACTGCCTCCCACATCCCCCAGGCATAGCTTCCTGGTTTTGTGAATATCGGTAATTATGTTTGTATAAGAACTAGGAAAGTCCATGCAATTGAGTTTTAGTACTTATTCCTTTTGCAAGTGAAATAATTATTATAATCACTTTTCACGGATGAATTATTCTCTTAATCCTGTGGAAATTGCTTTAAAATCTTATATTTCTATATTATTGGTATGTTTCGTGCTAAATCCATTTTCTTGTGTATCATAACAGTATAAAAGTTAAAAATTGATTCCGATCAGGAATGGGTAACAATCATGCTGCATTCAGAATGTTACATAGTAATACTCCCGAGTAATAAGATTTCATGAGAGTGATTGGCTAACATGTCTTTAGACACTTGAACTACTGTCCCTACGTGGAATGAGCATAATAGTACCATTGTGCAAATTAGTCCAAAAAGGTGATAGTTTCTGTGAAGAAATAGTCTCAAAAGGGTTTACTTGAGACAGCAGTAGGAAGGTTAATTCTGTCAAAAAAAAATTTCAGTCTCATGGGAGTGTTGTCTTATATGAGACTGAAACTGACAATATAAGAAATTAAAAATGACATTTTTAATCAGTCTGAATATTTCCCTAAAGAAGGGAACAGTCAGAATCTAATGTGGTTCACACAAGACTTTTAAAACTAAATCTAACTGCAGTGTAGTATGACATTTATTGTAACATTTTTTTCCTCCTATTGATCTTAATTTTCAGAATAGAGCATAGTGGTTTTATGAAATTACTCTTCCTGCAGAGATATCAGATGGAGATTTAAAAAGTTTTCGTTATTACCAGATGTTGAAATCATGTGTATTGTTTCATTTGGACTGCTGTCGTCATAATTTTTTTGTTAAAAAATTACCCTGCAGATATCACAATAATATTGTTGAATCCAGAATTTAGTTTTTTATTTTATTATTAATATATGTTTACACTGTTGACAGTTGCATGTATGCAATGAACCAAGGAATTCCTTAATGGGAGTAGTATAATCCTATAATAACAATATCATGAGTTTACAGTATTTATAACTTGTCATCTCAAAAGGAGCCTAAGCACTTTACAGACTACTCTTTTTGTTATATGTGTTTAATAATAAAAGTATACACACATGGCAACCTCTGCACTTCACTCCATTTCTCCCAGGTTCTCTGAGAGATCCTAACCCTCCTAGCAGGCGTTCCAGTCTGACAGACTCACTCAGGACTGTCAGACCAGAACTCCCCAATGATGAAAGAAAACAATAGGTTTTCTAGAGGGAGAACATGTCTCAAGACCAGAGTTTCCAGCTCTTCTGTGGAGTCAGCTGCTCTTTCTGACAAATCTTTTCTGGGTGACTAGTCTGCACTAAAACCTGCTTCACTAGTTTCTGGTGTATGGTTTGTTTTAAAGACACTCACAGTGTTTAACAAACATCAGCCAGCATCTCCAAACAAAAAGTGGTGGTAAAAGAGGGATGAGATAGGGTTGAGCATTCCTGGTATTTGCTAGCTGTTCTGTGGCTTCTGTGCTTGTTGTGGCCACGGAAGTGTAGTAAGCCAGGAATTTCTAGTTACTGTGATTTTATTGCTAATCCATTGTCCAGGAAATGAAACATCCCAGGAGACATTTCAGCAGTAAATCCAGTCCAAGGATAATCTGTACAATTCCTGGTGTGGTTAGGAGAGCTCCTTACAATTTCACATCATCTGGTACAGAGTGCCCCATATGTGAGAAATTGCTGCCTTGACTCTATCTGGTGTAAATATGGGGTGGGGCAAGAGCTCTGAAAAATGTGAATCAGTCATGTTATCACATGGGGCAATTTTCTTGGTCAAAGAACTTGCCTAACTCTTCCATTTCTAAAATGTAGTTTAGTTATCAAAGTGACTTTTGACATCAAACCAATGTTTATATTAGCAAACTAGATACCTGTTCTAAAACTATAATGTGGAAATAAATATTTTGGGAGAAGCACATACTTCAATTTGAATTCACCGCTTTGTTGAAACTGAATGTAACAAAAATTAATGTCTAACTGGAAGAAATCTTCCCTAAGCCTCTGAAATGCTATTGAACCCTAAGGAATCAGACTTACAGTAAGCTACTAGTGTTATGGTAACCAGTTGGGCTCCTTTTTCATCCTATCATCTCATTCTCTTCCTGGGTTTATGAATGAGCCTATAGGAAAATGGGTTATCTAATAATATACTCAAAGCAAGTCCCCTATCACCAGATTTTACTGAATGAGTGACAAGCTATGGTTTTCATATTAGTGGGAGTTCATTCAGCCATCTTTTGGTACTGTATAGTTTAACTCTGGTAAAGGAACTATAAAAATGGCATTATAGGATCTCCATGTTACATCCCAGTCATTACTAAATCAGATATGCTCATTTTAGAAATCCAACAATTTATTTATTTTCTACTAGCCAAACATGCAAACTCAATCTTTGCTCTGAGAATCAGAATGGGCCCTTTCCTTCTCATGTATCATCTGAACTCCATTTTATTTGTAAACTAATCAAATTTTATATGGAATCTCAGAGACATAATAAGCACGGGCAATTACTGTAAAAATGACATTGTGCCATTTTAGAATAGAACGCCATTTGAAATGTCCCTACATGCAAGTAATTTAAATAATACACAGGAATCCTGGGATTTTAAAATTTTCATTAAAAAAATAAAACGGTTTTGAGCCCTTTTTCTTCTCACAAATTATGAATACAAATTGAGTGTAAAATTGCATTCCTCATTATTTGCGCTCACAATTCATGGGCAAGCAAAGGAGGCCTAGACTGAAAATCAGATCCTGTGTGTCTCACTCACATGCATATACTGAACTAAATGAGCTTCGTGATAGAAAGACATTATGAAAAGGGGAATCTGTCTGGCTGGTGAAAGCTCCAGATTTGTATGTATTCAGCACAATTATACAGACCAAGATTCAGTGCTTTTTCATCTGAGGATCTGAAATCAAGTTGAAAACCTAAATTATGTGTCTCAGTATATTTGAGATAGATTGGTAGTAATATCTCCATTTTACAGATAGTGTAAGTGAGGTACAGTGAGATTAAGCGATTTACACAAAGTCATACAAAATCTGTGTGAGAGGCAGGAAGAGAACCAATGTTACCTGATTCTTAATCCCATGCTTTAAAATTAGCAGAAGCACAGATTGTAATATTTTTCCATGCACTGTCCCTGCCAGTTCTAATCATTTTCCCTTCCCCCATAGCCAGAAGTCAGCTGGCAGATTGTGATACCACAAACATTGGACTGTAATATCAAAAGAACTGAGAAACAGGAGACTAGAAAAGCAATATGACTCTGAAAAGTAAATTAATACAATATAATTCATGCACTGGAGTGTTTTGTTGAAATTCTAACATTATAATACAAAAAATATTTATATTGTTAAAAGACGAGGCTCATAAATTCCAAGTTGTTAATTATATTTTATTACAGTCACTGCCAGAAATTGTATTAGCTAATCTGATAACTCAATTCCTGTTCCCTGGCTTGGCATTGCAAAAGAGAGTGCATCCTATCTGGGTATAAATATCTAAACAATTAGAAGTTATGGAGATGGAAATTACATTGAAATACAGTTAAAAGAATTTTACAAAATCCATTAAATGGAGGATTGAATTTGGACCTTCTTACATCTTAAAAATAAATTATATTGTTTTAAATTCTAAGCAGATTTGATGGTATTGAGTAGCGGGTTGGAAGCATTGTGGTTTAGTAATTTTGAAACAATAGATAAAATAATGCTTGATTTACAGATAAAAGTGTACAGTGTATGTTTAAAGAACTTGTATATTTGAAGAAGAAAACTCATCTGCCTTTGGAGCAAAAAGCAACAGAATAAATTGCATTACACCAGTGTGGACATTTCTTTCACCTTTAAACAACCATAACCCTATTTTAAATTAACAAAACAATAATTATTAATTCCTGAGGCATCTGCTCCCCAATTCCTCCCCTTTCCCTAAACCTTAGGCTACAGAGGCAGATCAGCAGTAAGTGGGGAGCAGAGAACTTCCCTCTGTGGGAGCTAGGGCAGATCATCATCAGTATTCAGAACCCCTAGGCTCAAGTGACATCAGAATTCTTTTGTTTCCTGATTATTGGTGCTCCCAACCTGTTCTCTTCAGCCCCTTTACCACCAGCTACATTCTGCATGGCTCACTGTTCTTCTCAATTCTCCCATGCCCCTCACCAGCCCTTCTAGCATGTCAATGTCCCCATCCCTTCCTCTTCCTACTGCTTTGAACCTATTTAACTTATCCCTCCTGCTCTCCCCTTACCTGGTTTCTCGTAATATAGTTCAAAAACCCCAGTGTGCACTTCACACAATGTTTGGCAACCATCGCTGATCACTTTGCTTGCATGTATGTGCAGTTCTCATACCTTTGTCTGCCTTTTCTAATTAGGCCTTGATCGTGTAAAAGGCTGTGTGTCTTCAATATGGGCTTAAATTTAAAAAGAAAAAAAGCTTGCAGAACAGGAGTGCTTGGCATTTCCTTGCTGGATCAAGCTATGGTTTTCAAATTCTTTGGGATATGGATCATATCTCCCTATGTGTTTGTACAGTGCCTACCACAATGGAACACCTGCAATTTAAATAATAGTTACATGTACTTTTGTATAAAATGAATAGTCAAAAAATAAATGAGTGCTGTAAATAAATTAGTATGGAGGAAATACTCAACTTAATAGACCTTGTTTATGTGGAACAAAAATGCATGATGTTTTGCGTCAGTGCTAGCCAAATTGTTTAATCAATCCTTTTTATTATTCTTAATCAGTTAAATGTAGTGCAAGTAAGCAAGACAGTTTTTAAAATTGAGCCTTGATGCCTGAGGATTTTATTGGAGTACTTTGAATGTATATTAGCTGGGAGAAGAGGTCACTGTTAAATCTCTTCTGACACAGTTACTCTTTTCGCTTCAGTTTGTTGGTTTTCTCTGCATCATAGCATGCAGCATGTGGTCATGGGAGGGGCCCAGATGGGCTGGGGGAAGAGTGGTGTCAGAGATCCATTGCTGCAGGGATCTTCTAGTCCTCTTTACCTCCCTATTGGGGGGATTTTCTAAGGTCCATTCCTTGCTCTAGCCGTTAAGTAGAAGTTGCTTCCACAGAGCAGCTCTGCAGCTGCTTCTTGGCCTTAGGGGAAGTTTTCCTTTCCCCTCCCACTGTACATCTCCACAGCATCCAGGCTAGCTACTTGGACTGGGTACTGGGAAGTGAATTACTTCTAACTGAACTAAAATATTAGAATGAAGGGGTTGCGGGGAGAGCACCGGCTCCGCACTTCCATTGGCCAGTTCCCGCCTAGGAGTCGGACTTGATGCTGGCCACTTCCAGAGTGCAGCTCGGTGTCAGACAGGCAGAGACTAGCCTGCTTTAGCCAGGTAGCACTGCCGATGGGACTTTTAATGGCCCAGTCGGCGGTGCTGACCAGAGCTGCCGCGACCCAGTACCTTACATTCTGTGACCCAGTACTGAGTCATGACCCGCAGTTTGAAAACCACTGCTCTAGGCCACATGTCTACTGCTTGGGTTAGAGCTGGTTGGAAAGTAGAGGGTCTTCCACCCCCTCCCCCCACCCTATCCCGAAAATGTGGACGAAACCAATTTTATTTATTTTTTGTTAAAATTTTCTGCTTCAAATGATGACATTTTGGCTAAATTTGGACATTCAGTTTTTCAACAAAAATTTCAAAATTTCCCATGTAAAGCAGAAACATTTGAGAAAAATGTTTAGTCAAAACCCCAAATTCAGTGGAAGATTTAAATGGAAAATGTTTGACCAGCCCTAGCTAGGGACCACTCTAGGTAGCTTTTCTGTGATCAGAATTATCCAGATCTCTACATACAGAAACCACGAAATCTCTAACCATACAGACCATAGTCCCTCAGTGTGACTGTGGAAATACTATAGCTCAAGCAGATCTGGTCAATGTGATGCTGTTTTAGTCATACCACTGTGCCCATGGATTGGTTGGAAATGATGCTCTAGGTGTGGTGTCAGGACTCTAATTCCAGACATGGCCAGAAAGCACCTCCCACACACACTGACTGGAGAAATGCTGACTTGCAGTGGGACCTGTATAGCAAGGGAGGGCATTCTGAAAAGTCAGAAACTGCCAGCAGACTAAAAGCATGGCGGAGGTGCTTTCCCCAGGTAGCTCAGAGTGTTAAAGGTGCTGGATCCCATTGCATTTTCAGTTTGAGGTATTTTCAAATTAGATTTTGGGTCATTATTCTTCTGAACAATAGAGAGAAAATGATGTTGGGTTGGAAGCCCTCTTATCAAGATCTCACTTCTATCCTCCTTGGTAAAGAAGTCTGACCACTTTTAGAAAATGCTGCAAGATCTCCCTTTCCTTTCCCACCATAACTGGAGTTTGAAAACTGTCAAATAATAATGAATTTTGGTGATTGTTGACCTGGACTGGATTTCGAGAAGTGACCGGAAAGTATCCTGTGACTTGCAAATGCATCCCTCCTTCCACCCCCAGCCATCCAGTCTTATGTAAATTTTAAGTTGTGGGGGGGGGGAGGGAATAAATTAGAACACACTGAGGACATTTTATCTAAAGCTAAAGAAAAATTGTTAACAAAATTAACCACATTGTATTATAAGACTAAACATGATATTGTAATGTAACGCAGTTTAGTCCAGTCCAGTAGTCTGCTAATTTATTCTTTGACATTTTAGTAAAAATTACAAAAAGCAGTTGAACTGGATAAACGGAGACCTTTATGATCAGAGAAAACCACTGACATTTTGGCAGTGCTAAACTCATTAACAATATTAACCAAGGCTATTGCTTTCAGCAGTGCTGCATTTTGTGCATAAAATTGTATACATAAAAAGATAAAGACCTTGCAGCTCCTAATTAGCAAATGTAATAAATGGTACACAGTTTATGGATGTACATCAAAAACATTAATTACAAAGTCACTGCAACTTAATAACTTAATTTGTCAATATCAATCAAAAAAACCTGTCTAGTGATAAGACAGGACATTTTTACAAGGCTAAAAAAAATATTGTTTCTCATTGTGCTGCAATAAAATGGATGCCAAAATAAAAGGACAATGTAAAGGAAAATTAAATACAGATTTTGGTATGGCCAGATTTCAAGCAATTTATTTTGTAACCTGACCATATGTGAGAAGTAATGTTCAAAATATGTTTGTTTACAGTAAATAGGACATAGAATCATAGAATATCAGGGTTGGAAGGGACCTCAGAAGGTCATCTAGTCCAATCCCCTGCTCAAAGCAGGACCAATCCCCAACTAAATCACAAAACCTGCAATTTTTTTCCCCTTCTCTCTCTGTTTTTGTCAAAGTGCTTTTTTAAATACAAAACAGAAACCTAAAATGACTGACAACCACTATTTCTACTGCACTGTTGAGGTGGCTATATTTGTATGTTACATCCTTTAATGAGAGAGACAAGGTAGGTGAGGTAATATGGGACCAACTTCTATTGGTGGAAGCTACAAGCTTTCAAGCTACTGCAGAGTTCTCTTTCAGGTCTGGGGAAGGAAGCAAAGGATGGAGTCTGAGCTAAATATAATTTGGGACAGATTGTGCAGCAGGAGGGTAAGGCATGTTGGAGCCAGTCACTGGAAATGAAATGGGCAATGGGGGGTTATATTGTTATGCATGAAGGGTTTGAAGTGGGCAATTAAGGGTAGGAGGCAGTGTGGCGTGTTACAAATCGTTGTAATGAGCCATAAAACCAGTGTCCTTGTTAAGTCCACGGTTTTTAGTGTCTAGCAGAGTTATGAATTTAAGTTCCCAGGCTCCCATTTTGAAGGTGAAGAGAAGAGTGAGGGGGGGATTTGATAGCAGCCTTCAACTACCTGAAGGGGGGTTCCAAAGAGGATGGAGTTAGGCTGTTCTCAGTGGTGGCAGATGACAGAACAAGAAGCAATGGTCTCAAGTTGCAGTGGGGGAGGTCTAGGCTGGATATTGAGAAACAGTTTCACTAGGAGGGTGATGAAGCACTGGAATTGGGTTACCTAGGGAGGTGGTGGAATCTCCATCCTTAGAGGTTTTTAAGGCCTAGCTAGACAAAGCCTTGGCAGGGATGATTTAGTTGGTGTTGGTCCTGCTTTGAGCAGGGGATTGGACTAGATGACCTCCTGAGATCTCTTCCAACCCTAATATTCTGTGATTCTAAGGTGTTGTGCAGGTTACCTTTAATGGTCAAGCACAGTTGTTTAGCTGAGATGATATCTCATGACTAAAATAGTTTAGCAGTGTTGTTTGATCAATAGTTGTAGGCAACAATTACTATTGATTAGCTTAGTGATAGGCTAAATAAGATCACATGACTTTATCAGTCAACTGGATTTGCAATTTTTCCTCTTGGACAACTTACTCTCTTCCTCTTGTGCCTCTTTTTAAATAAAGCCTAATATGTTCCCATCTGGCCTTGCATACTTTTATATTACAATTGGAACAATTTCCTGTTTACATTTGTCTTAGCCCCAATAACTATACAATACCTACACATGTGTTCATTGGGGTAGTCAGTAGGAGTCCAGAGGCCAAATCTGGACCAATCAGATGCTTTTGAATGGACCCAAAAATATTTTACTTTTTTTATTATCATAATTACTGTTATTTTTAAATTGTCTCTGGAGTCTGGACCTTGACTATACCTTGATCAAAAATTTGGACCTTGGGGGAAAAAAATGCCTACCCCTGGTATATATGAAGGTACTAGCTCTTTTTAAATGGCTCTGTGTGATTTTCTTTGTGTACGCCACCATACTGCCCATAGCAGTAGGCAAAAAGAATCCTGGGGCTCCCCAAAGCTTCTCATTTTCTGTTACATGCACTTCTGTGTTTGGAAGTGCCATGGTGGACAGCACAAAGGACCGTAGGACATAGCGGAGCCTTAACATGACAATTGCTGCATCTTAGTATTGAAATTAACTTCATCTGCAGCACACAGGCAGCCAGAGGCAAAAGGAAACTGGCAGGAGAGGGCACAAAGATGCCTGGACTGCAGTTCCCAGCATCTTCTTTCTGTCACTTACCACAGTGTGTGGGAGGGGAAGAAGTTCTCAGTAGTAGGAACTAAGGGTATGTCTACACAGCCAATGTTAAACCACTGCCGTGGCAGTGCTTTAACATGGCTTTGTAGTCGTGGCGCCAGCGTTGGGAGAGAGCTTTTAATAAAACCACTTTCGTTAGGGGAATAGCTACCAGCGCTATCTACACTGCCACTTTACAGCGCTGAAACTTGCATCACTCGGGGGTATTTTTTCACACCCCTGAGCGAAGAAAGTTTCAATGCTGTAAGTGGAAGTGTAGACAAGGCTTTATATTATAACTCAATGACTGATATATCCATAAAGTGTGTGATGTCACTATTTCATTACCACTGACGGCA
This sequence comes from Trachemys scripta elegans, assembly GCF_013100865.1. Lineage (NCBI taxonomy): Eukaryota > Metazoa > Chordata > Testudines > Emydidae > Trachemys > Trachemys scripta. The sequence continues at coordinate 67,683,828 of NC_048303.1, read as the reverse complement.
AAGGGGTGTGTCCGGAAGGCAAACTTCAGAGAGGAATAAAAGAAATGACAAGATTTTTTAAAAAAGTGTTAGGAAGACTGTAAAACACATATGTTAACATCTGAGGATTGTAAGAAAACTGTAAAAAGAGCATTGCAATCTTTATAATTGGCCTATACATATGCAAGATTTTTTGCATAAGTTACTATACACATTTTCAAAATAACTGCTTTTGCATGTCTATTAAAAATTTCACTACATATTTCAAAATGTGCTATGACTAGCTAGCAATTAGATGGACACAAAGTGTCGTGATTCTGTTGGTCATTGACACTTTTATCTGGGGGAGAGGGAAAAGAGAAGTCTGAATTAAAAAACAAAAGCAGTGATAATTAGTCCCATTTCTTGAACCTGCTTACTCAAGCCACAGATTTTGTTTTAATTCTATTATGTATATTTAATTTTGTTACAAAAACAGGACCATTTTCTTTTTGATTCAAATACATTATTCCATGAATTGTCCTGGAATTTATACACACTTAGGGAAGGATATTCCTTCTAATTTTTTAGGTACTTTTTAAAATGGGCAAATTTGTTTAACCAAGCTGAAACAAATGCGAAAGATGCACCTTCCCAAACTCAATATTTTTTTTTTAAACAGGAGTCCCAATTGACAATGTAGATGATCTATTACATAGTTATATGATAGGACAGCTGCAGATCATGAACAAGAAAGTAATGGGAATTGCATGTCCTCCAGCCATCTGAATTTGTAGTCCTGTCAACTATTATCCAAAGCAAATAGCTTTCAAGAGTTATAATGTTGTTTTTTGGAGCTTTTTAATATGTGGAATAGTCTTGGCATGAATTTCAGTTTGGGTGGAGCAAAAATCCATAAGCACAGCATAGATTCCAAAGGCTAATTGTTTTAAAAAGTAGAACATTTCTGTCTGGAGGGAGGTGAGGTAGGTCTGGGAGGGGGACACTTTACTGATTCCCTCCCTTCCTACATTTAATTGTAGTCTGGAGAGAAATGAATTTTTCTGATCTGTTTACCTACCTCACAAGGGTACTCTGATAATTAATTAGTTAATATTTGCACTGTACTTTGAAAATACAATAGTTAGCATTTCATATTATTATTATCCTCTTAAATTTTGCTATGTATAAATTACATTAATAAAAGAAATATTATTTAATATTCTGGAAAAAGCATTGCTGAAAGCAAGAATCACTGCATGGCTTTTTTGCCGAGACTGAAGTGCTTGCAGAGTCACACTGTTGAAAGTGAGCATTGTGCTGTATGCTTGGTCAGTGTTTTTCCCATTGCTCTTGTACTATTCATTTTAACCTTTAGGAGTGTGATCATTTGTGTCTCATAAGCTGTTGATCAATAGTGCTCCAGCTCTGCATTTGTCTTCAGGCAGCTTTAATGGACTTCTGTACAACCTCCTTGGCTCATGGAAGGTTTTAGTTCAGGACTTCATTGGCCTCTCTAAATACTCTTTTTATTGTGACTCTAATAAATTTAGCTGGATTGCAGAAATTGCTTTTCTTCTCTCTGAATGTTTTCTTCAGTCATTGAATGATGGGATGTGGAAGACCATTTCTTCCGATGATTTGCTGTTTTCTGCTGCTTTGCACCATCGTTAGTGTGCAGGTTTCCAGTGTAGAGGGTTTCACTTGTCACCAGTTTTTAAAATGCTAGTCTTAGGGTCCTAGGGTTTTTAAATCAAAATATTCAAATTAGACAAATATTAACATATTATGCAGAGTATTTTAAAGGCCTTTAGATACCATAATGGTATGTGAGGTATATGAAGTTGAATGGAAATAATTAAAAAAACACAACTATACAGTGCTCATTCTGACTAGGTTTTAGTTCTTTTGAAGAATGATCATTCACCTATTAAACAAAGTTGCTGTTTTAAAGCCATAGACACTTATCTGGCAGTTTTGTGAAAGGCTTTGGTATTTTGAAAACCATGTTTTCTGTGAATCATAAAGCAGACTTTGATATTACTGAAAATCTAGACTGAACAGTGTTCCAAAGAAATGTCCCCTCTGACATCAACTGAATAATCTGTAGTTATTAGACAGGACAAGAAAGATGGTAATAATTAGTCTTGATTCGTTATCTCTTTTGTGGAAGGTATGTAACAATGGAGGACACTTATATGTGAAGTCGGTGGAAAGTAAATGTATATCTGTTAACACATTCATTCATGTATTGGGTCTACTTTTGAGAGGATGCCAATGTGTAAGACTATTGACATCATTTATTATAGAGTAGATTTACTATTAACATTCTTTTAACTCTTCAATAAATAAAATATTTGTTTATTATTTAAATATAATTGAATGGTCATTGACTTCATTGGCTTTGGATCAAGCCCTAATTGGGGACCTCCATTACTAGATCAGTCACTCTAGCACCTTTCTGTACAATTAAATTCACTTAAATATAGAAAGGAATAATGACACATAATAAACTTAATAATTTAAGAGGTTATTTTCAGAGTGGATAAAGATCAATGATTTTAAAAAAATTAAAATTTTAATTTAAATGGAAATTTTTAATTTTGTTTGTTATAATTTTTTCTTTTTTAAAGTATACCTGTTTAAAATAAAATATGAATTTAATACAAAATATGTTAAGGCCTATACTACTTATACTCTCTCTCAAAACATTTAAATAAAAATATATGCTTAATTCATAAGTCTCCATCAAAACTTTGAGCTAGAAGCTGCTTTTCTATATAAACAATGATGTTTTCCCCTAGATTCTAACTTTTGAGGTCATGCTTTATAAATATGGCACAATAGTTCATGTACTGCATTAAGGAATTGTTTTGTTTAATGAAAATAAATTGCATATGCTGTTCTGTGTGTTTAATTAAATTCCATCTACAATCATAATGCATCTTAACACAAATCACAAGCAAAAAGTTAATTATCTAGTAAATAAGCAATATATCATTCATCATTTTCTAACATACTGAAACTGTACAATTAAGATATATAATTGCTTAAATGAATTTATATAATTATCGTGTACCTTCCTAGTTAGCAAAAAGATGTACCAAATCTATTGTAAAGGATCTATTCAGTTGTAAATGTTTTAATGATTATATTAATCAATGAGAATATATCTTTCTTTATACTGAAGTACAAATGGAAAAGTTTATTACAATTGATTATTTAAAATGAGGCTTGCCACTTGGTGATTTAAATTTCCTTGATTTAAAACAATCCACCCTGTTTATTTTATATTGGATTTTCAGTTTTGTCCATGCCACAATCATGGTTACATCTTAAAAGTCTTTTCATGATTTTATTTGATTAGGAGGAGTTTGATGTAATTCTGTCAAGTCATAAACTTGCACCTTGGCAGGTCAAGGGTCTTTGCATATTGAAGGGTTAAGTGGACTTCACTTTCTTAACTACTTGTCTCGTAAAGAATAAGAGAGAAAGATTTAACATAGGAATAAATCATTCTTTTACAAGGAAGGGGCAGTTTCAATGGCGATGAACCCTGTGGAAAAGGGAAGACTAAAATGCCAAATTAATTTAATAGAAACTGTTCTGAATTAGTCTTTGTTAATCAGTTGAGTGCATTGTCAGGGTCTGTTTAGATTTACAAGGACTCAGAAGTCGCTATAAACAATGTTTCTTTTTTTGTTCTGTGTATAATTCATTGTAATTGGTCTCTATAATTCTTTAAAGGCTTTTGTTAGGAAATGTCATTAATCCTTGAAGGCTGAAAATGGACTTGCACGTTTAGGTTTATTGTATCCTAAGAGTAAACATTTTTAAAATTCCTAACACTTTTTTTTGTATTATATTGCTGTGGCAATACATATACAAATTACTGTCCACTTGAAATCTAGTAATTAAAAAATAAAAATAGTTTCAGGGACTACCCAGAACCCCTGACAATTTTTGTGCTTTTACAGCCACACTTTCCTTTTTTTTAAAGGTATTTTTTCCTCTCCTAACACAGAGCAAATTAAAAAAAAGTTTTTCTGTAATTAGTTTGTTACAGTAATCTCTCTCGGATGTTACTTTTTTAAAAAAGTGATTTTTAAATTGATGGTGTCTCTTTTAAAGTGAACTTGGTAATCGGACTTTCCGGAAAATCCTGTTTTCCCCAGAAATAATATATTATTAATACTTATTCTGGTGTAGCTCTGTGGATATAGTCTTATAGTTTCCTTTGTTTTACTTATAACATAAGTATTCATACATTGTAAGTTCTTTGAGACAGGTTCTGTGCCTTTGGTTATTCGGTGATGTGCCTACCATGTGCTATAGTGCTCCAGGAAAATATATACTAATAACAAATTGTGTTGTCTCAAGACTGCATCCTGTTGTGTTCTTCCATCTTTTGTTTAAAATAGTTCAGCCAAAAATAAGATAAAAATTGCCATATTTGAAAACATAAACGGAATTTTGGAACAGCAAATATAACCTGCCTCTTTTTTTAAACAAATCTGATCAAATATTACTTCACATCAAAACAGACTCTCAGTTTAAAACACCCTGAAAAATATCACATGCTATTTTTGAAAATGAGTCTGTTTTAAGGTTTTTCACATTGAAGAATCCTGCTTTCCTGAATGAGCAACCAGTAGTCTCTGCCCCTCCAATGTGCGTGCAGTTTTCATAACAGGGAGAAGAGGGCTGTTCTCACAGCATATCACCTTTATAGCAGGGAGTGGTTCTCTGTACCATCCCTTGAATATCACTGTTGCAGCCAATCCTGATGTCAGAGGCATGTGTAGCCTCAACAAATAGTTCTGGTAGCATAACATTCATTTAATAATATATTTGATAACTTTTGTGATATGTAAAAAAAAATTAAATCTAAAGATATCGTTATATATATTTCTTCATTTGCCCATTTTATCCAGGAGGGGTATAACAACCAGGTGTGGCTCTGTGGTACTCTATCTCAGGTCTCTGAATAAACTCCATACACATGGGTCAGTGCTGAGTTGTGGCTTGGCCCTGTGGCCAAATCAGGAACAAATTTAACCCTTTCCAGGAGTAACTAAAGTCCAACTAAAGAGTCACAACAAACAAAAGGTTCTTTTGTCCTTCAGGGGCTTTTCTTCAGTCTGCCCTGGAGGCTCTGTTCTCAGCCCCTTTCTGGGCTTCCTTTGAGTCTTCCCCCTGCTCTGGTATAGATCACTCGGCCCCCAGGCTGATTCCTGTAGAGTACCATTCTATTACGGTATAGAGTAGAGTTTGGCTCAGGGCCTTCTGCAGGAGCCAGCCTGCCTGCTCCCTCCCTGTGGCTCCACTCCCAGACTGAAGCCACAGGGAGTGAGCTGATCTCTTTGGCTTTTTATAAGACCCAGGAGTCCATTAAAGAATCAGCTGACTCCCTTAGCCCCACCCTCCCAGCAAGGAAGCAGCTAATTAATTGTGGCACAGATGGGGCTGACTCCTAAAAGGGCCAGTCACCCTGTGACACAGGGAAATAATTCATGAATATATGTTAGAATATTTGCAAGAAGTTTCAGAGGGGATATTCACAAATGGGTTATTTCGATCATTTGCTCACTGTGTTAGTCACCAGTCCTGCAGCCAGGTCTGTGTGTGGATGCCTCTATTTCCATGCAGTGCCCCCTAACTTCAGTGCTCCTTGCAACAGGAGCCATAATTCTAGGAATTGTCTGATGTTCTAGTTCCCTGCCTGTGAACTTGCATCTTAAGAAGCTTCCATGCAAAGTTCCTATTTGAGCTATTTTATTGCTGATTTGTAATGGTCAATACTATGATGTTGATATAGTTTGACAATGAAGGGTTAGGAAACTGAACATTTTCTCTGAGTTTAGAGGAACCTTTTAGCCTGTTGAGAAGTTAGCCTTCTTTTTCCTTTATAGGTCACAGTGAGTATTGCTTCAAGGTTCTACAAGATGTTTTACAGACTTTTCCACCCAGGCACAAAGTATTTTGTTTGTGTTGCTTAGGAGGTTGGTTATTGACAGATAAATTTGTATTGCTTTAGTGCTGGGGTTCTCAATCTTTTTCTTTCTGAGCCCCCCCCCAATAACATGCTATAAAAACTCCAGGGCCCAGTGGGGAGGGGGGGTATTGGGGCTCTGGGGCAGGGGGCTCAGGCATAGGTGTAGTTTGACTTCTATTTTGGGTGGGCAGGGGCCAGCGGCGCTCGAGACAGAGCCATATGGTGGGGTCTGGGGAGGGAGCGCCACCTGCACCCTCAGTTCATCTCAGCAAAAGTTATAACCAAAACTTTTAACTCAAAGGTGGAGTGCTCAGCTCAAAAAGTTTGCAAACCACTCAGGATGCAGGCAGGGGGGTAGCTAGGGGCTGTGTGCAGGCACAGGGGTAGCTCAGGGTACAGGAGGATAGCTAGGGGCTGTGTGTGGGTAGGGGAGGGTAGCACAGGGTGCAGGGAGGGGTCCCCTGCAGTCCCTGTTCCCTGAGTGCTCTGCCAGCCACGGAGCCAGGTCCCCCACTCAGGTGGCTCTTACTGACTGTGTGAGCAAAGGGAGCTGAGGAGCAGCTTCAACCCCCTGCAGCAGCAGGAGACGAGGGAAAGCCGAAGCTGCCTGTTCCATGGCACCAGCCAGAGCAACAGCTGTCCCGCACTGCGGCTCTGAGGTGGGAAGGAGATGGAGGGAGGTGTGTGTGTGTGTGTGTGTGTGTAGCTGCCCAGGGACTGCCCTGCTCTTGCATTGTAGTTGGAGGGGAGGGAAACATCCCCATATCCCCCCAGCTCTGCCCATGGGCTCAGGGCTTCCGCCCTGTGAGGAGCACCGGGGCCTGGAATTCAGCCCTGCTGCTCCAAGCTTCAGCCCTGAGGGGGGCGCCAGGGATCAGGGCTTCAACCTGGGGGTTCCTGGTTTCAGCCCTGCGGGAGGTGCTGGGGCTCGGGATCTGGGCCCCCATGAAAGGATTTTCAGACCCCCAGGGGGGCTGCAGACCCCCTGTTGATAACCGCGGCTTTAGTGGAATACATTTGAGGTTGCAGTAGGTGATCATAAACTGAAATCAAGATCTCTGTCCTTCCTGTTAGTTACTCAAAACAGACCAAGATGAGATTTTAGGGCCCAGTTCTATGTTGAGCGCCCTCAACTCCTATTGAATTCAAGGTTCCTTTTGAAACTTGGTACTGTGCAGGACTGGGACCTTAATTACCAGCACTTACCTTGATTTTACATGTCCTGTAGTCAGTCATAGGATCAAATTCTATCCTAAGTTACAGCCCCTGTAATCGTACAATGCTGCCCGGTGTGTAACACAGAGCAGAGTATGGGGCCTGATCCAAAGCCCACTGAAGAGGGCTTTGGATCAGGCCCATGGTTCAGAAAGTGTTATTACTAGGGTGACCAGACAGCAAGTGCGAAAAATTGGGACGGGGGTGGGAGGTAATAGGAGCCTATATAAGAAAAAGACCCAAAAATCAGGACTGTCCGTGTTAAATCAGGACATCTGATCACCCTAGTTATTACCACTTTAAAACCCAAGTTCTGCAGAGATCCATTTATATAGAACCTCATGCCCATGTGGAGTTTCATGGACTTCAGTGGGTTTCATGTGGGTTGACACAAGATCAGAGCCTTAAGTTCCTAATTATTCTTTTAATAATTGTGTTAGGGAATAGTAAGAATTATACAGTACAACAAACAACTCAAAGTACATACAGTAAAATTTAAATTGTTCAGTTACATTGTCTCTTGTTATTTGATACGTGACTCTGCTTTCTATTATGTATTGCTTCCACACATATCACTCCTTGGTTTCAAACAGATTTTTAACATTTTTACATCTGGGTAACTCTAATTTATTTCTGAGTTTTTAAATAAAGAAATTAAGTATACAATTTATCACTGCGGAAGTTAAAGGAGAATTATCTACACAAATAGAGATGTATTGTAGGAGTCTGAGTTAAAGTACATACCGGTACTTTATTTAACTAAGATAGGACTGGTCACCACATGCTGTACAATCAGATTGTTTGGTAGAACCCTTCGTAATTGTAAATGCCTAACTTTGTGTAGTTGCATGCTCTGCTCCTGGGTGTACTGTAGGGGTGGTCCAGTGATTATCAATACAAGTGAAGTGCTCTGTATATAGAGTTTTCTTGCTGTTATCTGCCTAGGCTCCCTAGTGTTTGTGTTGGGGTGTTCTGTAATGGTAATGGGGCCTTTATTCAGGCAAAATTTCCATTCACTTTCATGGGAATTCTGCTCGAGTAGGGACTGCAACTTGTGGCCCAAAATGTTGTAACTAACTTTGACAGGTTTCAGAGTAGCAGCCGTGTTAGTCTGTATCCGCAAAAAGAAGAACAGGAGTACTTGTGGCACCCTAGAGACTAACAAATTTATTAGAGCATAAGCTTTCGTGGACTACAGCCCACTTCTTCAGATGCATATAGAACTTTGACAGTGCTGCATCAGAAAAACAATTCAGATCCATAGATAACAGATGGAGAACCTCATCAAAGTGGGATCAGTCAGCTTCTGAAACAAATTCACTGTGGCTTTTCCCATTTAAATTACACCAGGTTTCCTGAATATGCTTTCATGGATATTGGATCTGCTGTGAAGGCTCTTAGTCTCTGCCAAATCAAGATCTCTCTTGATCTTTGAAGGTGTATGTTTACAGTACCTTTCAGCACCTGGGAAATTATGTGAAGAAAGCTTGATCATAGGTGTTTGGGCAGAGTGATTGCAAACAGACTGCTAGATACTGCAGAGGCTTAATCAATCTCTCATCTTCTCTCACCCACACATTCTCACACATGCTACATTAAAAATGGTTTCTGTCCTAACATTAAAAGATAAAAAAGGTTCACACTTTATGGAGCTTTATACAAAATGCATTACAAATACAGACTGAGTGTGCTTTTAAAAAAGCAGTTCAGGTGGCACCCTAAAGTTCCCCTCTGTGTTGAGTGCCTGAGGTGGGTTTCAGCCCAGTGAACAGAATTTTCCTGATGGCCCTAAAATGTGGCAACCCTATGATATTTTCACTCTCTGAAAGCCTCTTGTCATTCATTTTGGAATTAACTTCAGAATGCTTTTAAGACAATACATGTGTGTAGAATATCTGAATCTTTCTCTAGGTGTAGGCATCCCTTCAAATATCACAAGTTCCATGAGCCCGGATTTTTATTTTTTTTATTTATTTGTATTTATTTTGTGTGTTGTTTTCCTGACCTAATCCTTTTGGGAGCATCTGAGACAAAGGAAAGAGGAGTTTCCTTCTCTCTCATTTTCTCCTAGGAGTCCATCAAGCCAGTCCTGGCACTAGAGAGCAACAGATATACTCTTCCAATTTATTCATCACAACAGGAGTGTAAAGCCAATATGAAGGCTGTCTCACAAACCAAAAGAACTTCTTCAGCCAGTCATGCATTTGACAAAGTCTCAAAAGAGAGACGCCATGAAGGAGACTATAAACCAACTAATTAATATTCTAGCTCTGGTTTATATTGTTTTCACTCCGGAAAGTAAATACAGAGTAAATTTTATTCTTTCTCTGACCCTAAAGAATTGAGAGTGGGCAAAAAGGGTTGTCCTTTAAAGATTTAGAGAAACTTGATGACATTCTGAAGTAAGTCCATTTCCAAATGGAAAGCCTGAGATTTGTTTTCCCTGTGTTTACAGATGCATCTTTTCATATGTCATTTCACCAATGCCAAGAGAAAACGATCAGATTTTCAACATATCATTGTGGTATTTAAGCAAAGGTGACTGCAGTTTGTTATCTTAACTACAGCAGTTGTATTTAAGCTATACAGTGCAGATATTCCCTTCAAAAGCGTGTAGCATTTATGAAAATATTATGATCTTCTTGACTCTGACTGACTTGGTTCAGTCTACTCTGATGTGGTTACAACATCTGCCATTCAGAAACTGAGTAGTTTACTTCATTGAACTTCCCTGTGTGGAGCAGATTGCTGAGGTTTAGAAGTTAAAGGAATGCGCAACTTTTTTATTCTTTTATGTGCAGGTTGGGCAGTACTGTTCCAGTGAAGAACTGTTGTCAGAATAGTCTGGATGCCAACTCAGCCTGCTACAATATTGATCTGTTGTTCTTTTGGACGCAAATTGTGATTTAAGCTATTTCATTGGGGGGAGGGCAATACTTGTAAGTATTTTGTTATTGTTATCTAATAGATAGTGTAAACTTATTCTCAAGATTTCTACTCAACTCTGAAAACAGGAAGTGGATAGTATAATGTTATAGTATTCTGCCCAAGAATTAAGCTACATAAGACTCCAAGTTTTGGATACTTCTCTGTTAAATTGAGTAATTTCTGTCTTCTTAAAGTGCACTGGCATAACACTTCCATTCATTACGGGGCAGTATATTAAATATATTTACTATTAGATACCAGCTTCCATCAGATGAACTTTAGGATTCAGTAAATGTACCCTAAGTGGTAGAGGCCAATTTAAATTATCATGACCTGCTGTTTAAGTTAACAAGATCCTTCTTAGATTGTGAATTTCTCAGGATAGGAAATGTATCTTTGTCTATGCACTTATTATCTGAAAATGCAAAACAACCCTAAAATAGTGCTATTAATCCAAGTGAATATTAAGTATTACTTATTTAGCTTGGACATATTTTAATTGCATAAAATTACACCTCAGGATTGACCTAGTCCGCCTCCCTCCGCCCCCAAGTACTAATCTTAACTCTTCCACTGACTCACTAAGTGATCGTAGTCAAGTCACTTAACCTCTGTACCTGAATTCCCTCTTTTTTCGTGGAGGACATGGAACATGACTTGACACATACACCTTTTACATGTAAATACGTTGTTTGACCTGTTACATCCAAATAACCAAGAAGTACAAGAATCTGGCTTTGATTCTTTAAGCTATTTTTTAAAAATCCTTGCACTTCTTAAAAATAACAGCAATAAAATGTACAATTAATGTTGAAAAGTGGTCTCTCTTTAAATACAAGGACACTTAAAAGAAGTTCCATCTTTAAAAGTACTGATTTTAATATTTTTTTCATTTTTTCAGTGTTTAACTGCTGTAGAGTTTAGGGAGTTGTGAAAAACTGCACTTTTAGCTCCGTGAAACTTACTAGAGTTCTAATGATTTTTCTTTCATGGTCACTTTTTTCTGTTTCTGTCCCCACTGGAAACAGATGTGAAAATAGGATCAAGTGCTTTAAAATAATCCTCTCTATCACATACCAATCCAATCCAAGGCTGCTATAAAAGCAATGAAGGCGGACCCCTCTCACTTATCTTCAGATTAGAACGGTATGGCCTCAAACTGCTGGGTAACAACTAATCTTGGACTCAGGGGAGGATGCAAAGCAGACCAATGTGCTGTTGACATGCAACCAGCTTAACTGAGATTTTTAAGATGTCATCTTATTGATTTTTATGCCTATCAATATAACATGGTAAGCAAGTGAAGTTTATAGCATAATGCATAATAGACCTTGTAGTTGCAAAGGGAGAGTAGAAAAAAATAAGGAAGAGTAAATTAGTGGATAGATTGCAATATTCTATCCTTCTGGCTTAATTTTACACACAAGAATGTGCTTCGGTCTTCAGTAGATGGAGTGAAGGATGGATGGCAGAGAAGTTTATGGATCATAATAAGACATCTCAGAGGTCAGATTCTTTTCCTGCACTTGAGATTCATAGCCTGCAGTGATGACTGCACAATTATGCTAAATGAGGAAAAACTTAAACTCTGTAACATGTGTGAGAAGGAGAATCCCCAACTTCATAATTGAAATTTCCACTGTCCTAATCACAGCGAGAAGGGGGACTCTTAACTTTACACATAAAGAAAAAAACTAGTGTATGGCAGCAAAAATATACATTACAGTAACTCCACGCTTAACGTTGTAGTTATGTTCTTGAAAAATGTGACTTTAAGCGAAATAATGTTAAGCGAATCCACTTTTGCCATAATGTAAATGGGGTGGGTTGGGGGGGGGGGGGGGGAAAGAAGTGTTAGGTTCCAGGGAAAGTTTTTTCACCAGACAAAAGACATTATGTACATATACAGTATAAGTTTTAAATAATTTTAAACAATGTAATACAGGTATAAATTTTAAACAACTTTAAACAATTTAATACTGTGCTTAGCAATGATGATTGTGAAGCTTGGTTGAGGTCGTGGAGTATATAGATCAGCAACGTAACAACAAAATAATTTTAACCAGAATGACATTAAGTGAGGAGTTACTGTACATTATAGTAGTATTGCAGTAGCTTTCATAGTATTGTAGTCACTGTGATCAGTTACATAATTTCAGAGAGAATACTTGCACCTTCTTATTCACAAGGTAGAATCTCTGAAGGACAATATAAATGCCTTCTTCTGTAAAGTTAGAAATCAGACCCATCAAGAACATAACTACAACATTAAGCTTGGAGTTACTGATCTTCAGACCTCTTCATCTTCATCCCCCAACTACTCCATTATAGTCCTTGAACTTCTCTGTTATCCAATTGTGTATTACTGTATTTCTTTCATCAGAAGATTTGAAAGCTAGGTGGATGTAGATATTTTATATTTAATTGATTATTTCAGGGGAATACCACAAGCTATACCTTAAATATTATAGTGTATCTTGCTTTAGACCTGCACTGATATAATTCGTGTGTTTCTTTTATGGAATCTAGCTGGGATTTTTCAAAAGAGCTGATGGGAGTGGTGTCCAAATCCCATTCAAATCAATGTGGGCATTTAAGTGCCTTAGCCTCCTTTTGAAAATCCCAGCCTGTATTTCTGCAAGCAGGTTTGTGTTTGTGATCTAAATCCGCGATCCTGATAGTCTTTACTCAAACTAGCAAATGTAGTCAACTTTTCCTCTCACGCAGTTAAACTGATTTGCTAGGGAGCATCATCGTCTCCTTGACCCAGCTCTCAGGCCGGGAGATGTTTGTGTTGGTTTCTTTGCTCTTTCAGTTTGCCTTTCTAGGTTGTCCATGCACAGAGTACTGCAGCTTTTTTAACCCATTAGCAGCTCATCCGCTTGTACTATTGCTGCCTATGTAATGTTTCAACATTTTTAGTTATTTCCTTCAAAAGGGCCAGTTCTAGAGATTGTAGAGTATGTAAATTTTACTTTGGCAAAAATTTACTCTGTGGATCTCATATGCTCCTTGGCACAATAAGTAGTGTGCAAGATGCATGTGTTTTGGCAGCACAGAGTGTTAATAATTAAATAAAACTTTAAAATAAAATCCAGTGAACTTCAGACACGTTGGCCTCAGTTGTCTGATCAGACTCTACTCAGGGGGGAGGGATAGCTCAGTGGTTTGAACATTGGCCTGCAAAACCCAGCTTGTGCTTCCAATCCTGGGGGGGGCTATTTGGGGAGGGGGGGGGGGGGGGAGGGGAACTATCGGGGACAGTACTTGGTCCTGCTAGTGAAGGCAGGGGACTGGACACGATGACCTTTCAAGGTCCCTTCCAGTTCTACGAGATAGGTATATCTCCATATATTATTATTATTAGTTAAAGAACTACCACTTCATAGCTGCTTTTCCTAAATCAGATTTGCACTTGCCTGTCTAGTAGTCTAGAGATATGTAAGGGATTACAGTTAATGTCCAGACTTTGATTTAGTGCCACTGGGAATGCTTCAGAAGCAGCAGCAGCCTCAGCTCTGTGCAGAGCCAAGTCGCTTTCTCTAACAAACCCTCCAAAAGACTCAGGTGAGCAGCATCAATAATATTTCCAGATGAAGGCATATCTTGCTTTTTGCAGCCAGTGAAGATAGGGAAATTTTAAAAAGGTTTAAGGTAGCAGCACTGACTGAATAATGTTGGAGAGACTAAAAGTTCATGTTAAGTAAATAATGAATATTCAGCATTTTGCATTTTCAGAGTCTTGTAATTAATGATCACTCTTACTAGGTAGAAAAGTAGAAGTATTCCCATACTATAGATGGAAAAACTGAGACAGAAGTTAAATCACTTGCCGAAGGCCACATGGTGAGGATTTGTCTAGACAGGACATTACCAGGTTGCTGGTAACCACACACCGCACCATAACAACTCTAACTCAGGAACCAACCCATGCAACAAACCTCGATGCCAACTCTGCCCACGTATCTACACGAGCAACACCATCACAGGACCTAACCAGATTAGCTACATCATCACCGGCTCATTCACCTGCACGTCCACCAATGTTTTATATGCCATCATGTGCCAGCAATGCCCCTCTGCTATGTACATTGACCAAACTGGACAGTCACTACGCAAGAGGATAAATGGACACAAGTTAGATATCAGGAATGGCAATATACAAAAACCTGTAGGAGAACACTTCAACCTCCCCGGCCACACAATAGCAGATGTAAAGGTAGCCATCTTACAGCAAAAAAAACTTCAGGACCAGACTCCAAAGAGAAACTGCTGAGCTCCAGTTCATTTGCAAACTGGACACCATCAGATCAGGATTAAACAAAGACTGTGAATGGCTATCCAACTACAGAAGCAGTTTCTCTTCCCTTGGTGTTCACACCTCAGCTGCTCCCTGATTGAACTAACCTCGTTATCTCCATACTGATTTATACCTGCCTCTGGAAATTTCCATTACTTGCATCTGAAGAAGTGAAGTTCTTACCCACAAAAACTTATGCTCCCAATACTTCTGTTAGTCTTAAAGGTGCCACAGGACCCTCTGTTGCATTTCCTTTAGTTTCCTTCCTGGTTGAGATGGACAAATAATTCTTCAAAGCTTCAAGGTTTCTTCATGATGTAGAAAATATATTCAGCTATAGAACAGTACACATTATAGATGGAGAAGACCTATTAAATCATTGTCTTTTTCTCTGCCAATCCAAGACTGTTGTGGTATGTTACCCAGTCTAGTTTTAAACATTTCCAGCCCTTGGGGAAACTATTCCCCACTCCTCATACATTTTTTATCAGGAATCTTTTATGGTTCTTAATTTTAAATATTATTTTCTTTAATTTCATCCTAGTACCTTTATTTATATGCTCTTGTGCCACTCTAGCTATATTTAATGATCTAATATTATTTTTATTTTTTTCAGAGACTTTCATTTAAAATAAAATTAATAAAATATTATATATTGTTGTGTGTGCATGTACAGATGTGTTTTAGATGAGACACAATACCAGAGTTCCTGACCTTACATTCTTTGTACCAGTAGGGTTTTTAGTCTCAGTGTGCTGGCCAAATTTCAATGTAGTTAATTACATTCAGCCAACAGGAAATTCCTCTGTGATGATCATATTCATTTTCCATCTTAAACTGTTGCTCCTTTGGCCGCTGCATTTCTCCCCAGATACGGTTGAATTTCAGTGGTGCACACAGAGATACTACGTAGCCGAACAGGACAGCAGTGAATTAGGACACAACAAAACTTCTCTTAGTGAAGAGATGTTCCATTGTATTTCAGTGCAAATTCATTCTTTTTATAGTTAAGGAAAATGATGCTTGAGGTGACGTGTAACTTAATCTGCAAGCAGGTTCCCCAGTTAAGTGTGGTACTGAAAGGGAATTAGCACCACCCTCTAGACCAGTGGTCTCCAACCTTTTTATGCACAAGATCACTTTTTGAATTTAAGTGCAACCCAGGATCTACCCCGTCCCTTCCCCAAAGTATGCCATGGTCACTCCAGCCCTCTCCCCCATCCTCACTCACTTTCACTGAGCTGGGGTAGGGGGTAGGGCTTCGGGAGGGGGTGCGGGCTCTGGACTGTGGCCGAGGGGTTAGTGGAAGGGGGTTCCGGGCTGAGCCTGGGGCACCAGAGGGGGTGACGGGTGCAAGCTCTGGGAGGGAGTTTGGGTACAGGAGGGGGCTCCAGGCTGCGGCAGAGTGTTGGGATACAGGAGGGGGTACAGGGTGCTGGCTCCAGAAGGGGGCTCAGGGCTGGGGCAGAGATTTGGGGTGTGGGAGGGGGTTTGCGATGCAGGAGGCGGTATGGGTTGCTGGCTTTGGGAGGGGGCTCAGGACTGGGGGAATGGGTATGGGGTGCTAGCTCTGGGAGGGGGCTCAGGGCTGGGGGTTGGGGTATGGGAGGGGTGCCGGCTCCGGCCAGGCAGCACTTACGTCAGGTGGCTCCTGGGTGGCAAGCAGCAAGGCTAAAGCAGGCTCCCTGCCTGCCCCGGCCCCACATCGCTCTCAGAAGCAGCCAGGACGCTGCTGTAGGGGGGACACGTGGGTCTACGTGCTGATCCTGCCTGCAAGCGCCGTCTCCACAGCTCCCATTGGCTGCAGTTTCCCATTCACACACAATGGGAGCTGCAGTGGTGGTGCTTGCAGGAGCAGCACACGGAGACCCCTGCCCTCCCTGGTGGCTGGGGGTGCGGGTATGGGAGGGTGTAGGGAAGTGCTGGCCGCTTCTGGGAGCGGTGTGGGGCCAGGGTAGGCAGAGAGCCTGCCGTAGCCCTGCTGTGCTGCCGGACTTTTAGCGGATGGAGATCGTAGGGATGGAGATCGCAATCAACTGTCAGAGGCTCCAGGATCGAGCAGTCGATCATTATCTACTGGTTGGTGACCACTGCTCTAGACCTTGACAGCATTGGTAAGAGGGTGAAGATACTCCTCAAAAGCACAAAATGTGAAAGGACATCCTTCTGAGATTTCTTCAGCCTATATATATAGAGGAACTGTCCAGAAAGTGCCCCCCCCTCCAGAGGTCAGGGGGATAGGAGCAGGGTCCGAGGATCCTACACTTGCCAGGTCTTTGAACCACAGTGAACATTTTTCTTTTGCACATAAGTCACCATACAGCTTTTCTATCTGTGTATTTTTATGTCTGTATAACAGTACCATTATATATGGTTTGTAAAGACCTTTGAGATTCTTCCTATTGCAATGTAAATTGCTAAAAAAGGGCAGTTGAGCATGACTTAAATTCTTATTCCATTCACTTCTCCCAGCCCCTAAATATAGGAACCTCATGCTCTCTAAATGAAACTCAGCTGCTTGAAAATCATTAACACAAGAGAGAGAAACCTTGTATTAAACGTTTTGCACCAAATATTTAGTTGTGTGCTGGAATAGAGGCAACACTGGAGACAGTAATATAAAGAAATCCCAATGGGAAAATTATTACTCCAGAGCAGGGGTTATGGGCGTTCTAATGGTCTCCCTTATTTTGGTCCTTTTATATCTGTTCTCAGAAGTTTTAGTTTCCTGTGTTATTGGGGTTATTTAAATGATTATCCTACTCAGGAAAAGAAGAAAGGTGTGTGTGTGTGTGTGTGTGTGTGTGTACACAAAGTTTAGATTATTATAAGTAGAGCCCTGTGTGGTTACAAAATTTGTATCTGTATCCAATCCGCAAACATGGTCCATGGATATAAAGTGGATATCCACAGATTTGTAGGGCTCCAATTATAAATTACCACGATTTTAAATGTTTTTCTTGTCCTTTTAAATATGATATTTTTACTCCTATCCTGTTAGTAGACATTGATTGAAAAACATGGGGAGCAGGAGGAAATCTGCTTGTTAGCTTTGGGCTGAGATGAGCCAAGGTTCTTGTTTAAAGAAAACAGTAAAATAAAACCTGTTTTAGCACACAGCACTCAGTTTGTTAGTACTTCACCCGTTTCCTGGCTTGAGCAGTCAGTCCCCAAGGTCAAAGAAGTCTCTGATCTAAGGTTGAAAAATAGTTTGTTTGCTTGGCCCTTTCAAGAAAGTAACACTACAAGTTAATGTGTTTCAGAATGAATGAAACATTTTATTCTGGGATAGTTATATAACTAAAGGGAAGGGGGAAAAGAGATACAAGTACAGGTTTCATTTAAAGCAGGGGTGTTTAACTGTTGTCCATCAGAGAATCAAATTAGCAACATACCAGGACCACTCCTACATTTGCATGAACTAGAGCAGTTTGGAGTCCCTTTCGTTTTAATACAGAGATGTGGCTACAGAATCTAGGGAGCCATCTTAATCCATGTGGGTCAGAATTCCATATTAAAGATGAGGGCAGCTACACATTGCTTTGTACAACTCTGCTCTGCAGTTGGCTGGGGGGTTGGCTAGCTCTGATGTACTGTAACCCTAAGTTTCTGTAAATATAATTGCCCCCTTTAGTTTAAAAAAACTGTTAATGTGTTATACTCTCTGTGAGCTGAGGGGTGAAATCATTATCTACTATCTGTTCTTATTAGTTTTAAGAATGTATTTTTGTTAAGACTAAAGCTTAGGAACATCTGTTCATCGGCTGACAACTGATGTATTAACTTTGTGAATTAAACTGCCTGCTCTTCATTATTCTGCTGAAGCTAGAGGGCGGGGGGGAGAAAAGCCTACAATTTGTGTAAACTATCTGAGGGGGAGAATTGTCAGAAGACATCTTTAATGAATCTATTTGATTATAATTTGTTTTATAATTTTAGCATTCAAATATGTAGCATTATGTTATAAAATGGGGTTTATTAGAAGAGACGAGGAACTATTAAACTGGTTGTGAACATTTAAAATACTTACAAACTGATTTGGCCCCAGTCAGGCAAATACTTTATTCACATGCTTAACTTTGCTACCATGAGTAGTTCTGCTGAAGCCATTGGGGTTATTCATATGCTTAAAGTTAAGTGATTACATAAGCGCTTGCAGGATCGGGGTCCAGTGTTCCTAATGTACTGTTTTGTTTCATTCTAAATTCTGGCCTTAGATACAGGAGTATGGGGATCCTGTTATCATCGCTGGGAACTGCTTGCATGTATCCAAAGGCAGGGGTTCAGTCCTAACCTTTACAGGGTTTTCTTGACTAATTATTTTCTTAATTTATTTATTTATACAAAACCATTGTAAACCTAGAAGTGAAGAAATCCTTTTACAGTGGAAGCTTTCTTGAGTGAGAGAGAGCACAAAGAACAACAACAAAACCACCTATTTCCAACTCACTGGCCCAGTGTCTTCCAAAAATATATCTGTTTTAAATCTAATAGCTGACGTGATTTGCTAATACAAGCAACAGATTGTCTCCATTAGGTTAAGTTTGAAATGTTCTGCAAAAAGGAAAAATAACCTCTATCATTGTTAAAATGCAAAATATTGGACATGGAGTATAGTAAAATATACTTTTATGTGCAGAACATTTTTTTTGCTTCTGTAACTTCAGGGCACGTACATATGTTGCTTTAACTAATGATGATTCCGTGCAGTGCGTTTTGAACCTAACTTTCCTTTCTTGATGCCTGATATTAATCTAGCAGCCAGAAATATTTTAGCTGTGATTACATTGGAAGGGGAAAAGGATAGGAAATACTGGGAAATGCATTTATTTTCCCAATCCAATTGACTTGTTGTTGCTGAAGGATGCAATTCAGATAATGATATTGGTGGCACAGGACTATTGCAGTAGAATTTCCACTTCATTTATCTAAGAATATTTCAGTCTTCTCTTCAGCCTCTGCATCAGTATGGCGTACGCAAAATGTGCTGTTTCACTCTGTCCACACAGATCTACAGCATTTTAAACTTACCTGAATCAGTCAAGAAACATTGCATGTGTAAAGATTGATCAGTGAGATAAAACTATTGGTTTCTCAAATTGAATGATGTTGTTGTTCATGGAATGTGTGTGTATGTATATGGCATCCTGTATATATACAGGAGGGATGAGCAAACCTTTTGGCCCAAGGACCACCACTGAGTGGGGAAATTGCATGCAGGTCCATGAATGTAGGGCTGGGATAGGGGATTGGGGTGCGGGAGGCAGTGCGGTGTGCAGGAGGGGGTGCAGTATGCAGGAAGGGGCTCAGGGCAGGCGGTTGGGATGCAGGAGGAGGCTCAGGGCAGAGGGTTGGGGTGCAGGAGGGGTGCGGGGTGCAGCAGGGGACTCAGGAAAGGGGATTGGGGTGCTGGGTGCAGGAGGGTTTGGGGTGTGGGCTCCGGCCTGGAGCCGCTTACCTGGAGCGGCTCTGGGGTGGTAGAGACGCGTAGCGGGGCTAAGGCAGGCTCCCTGCCTGCGTTGGCCCCGCACCACTCCTAGAAGTGGCCGGTACCATGTCCCTGCGGCCTCTGGGGGAGGGGTGGGCAGAGGGCTCCATGCACTGCCCTCGCCTATGGGTACCTCCCCCGAAGCTCCCATTAGCCGCAGTTCCCCGGTCCCGGCCAATGAGAGCTGCAGGGGGCAGTGCCTGCAAGCGAGGGCAGCGTATGGAGCCCTCTGCCGTCTCCTCCCCACCCCCAATGGGGCTGAAGGGATGTGGTGCCAGCCACTTGCAGGAGCGGCGCAGGGCCAGGGCAGGCAAGGAGCCTGATTTAGCCCTGCTGCGCCATGGGGTTGGCAATCCCACGGGCCGGATCCAAATCCCTGAAGGGCTGGATCTGGCCCGTGGGCCGTAGTTTGCCCACCCCTGATATACAGTGTATGATTATTTTACTTTGTTGTTGTTTGGTTTCAATGTCAGATTTGAACCTTCATCATTTTACCCTGCCACTGGTTCCTATTTTGAGATAATACTGTTCAGTAATATAACACTAAAGCCGATATATGTGCAGCAGCCAGAACCTTAGAAACATACTGTGTTCTCGATATTTCAGTGGAGTATTGGATAAATTAAGGACCAGATAGTATAGACAAAGGGCACAGATTCTCCTCCCCTCTCTTTTTTTATCCACTGTGAATTAAGAGAAACACAGAGAAATCGGTTCACTTTGTAAGGTAACACCTCTCAATAGACAAGTCTTGTCTACTATTTTTCAAACAGTTATCGATGGGAACAACACTATCTAGAACAGGGGTGGGCAAACTACGGCCCACGGGCCACATCCGGCCTAGAGGACCATCCTGCCCGGCCCCCAAGCTCCTGGCCTGAGAGGCGATCCCCCGGCCCCTCCTCTACTGTCCCCCCTCCCTCACAGCCTCAGCTCGCTCACTCCGCCGCAGTGCTCTGGGCGGCAGGGCTGTGAGCTCCTGGGGCAGCGCAGCTGCAGAGCCCGGCCTGACCTGTGCTCTGTGCTGTGTGGTGGGAGCATGACCCGGCTGTAGCGCCGCCAGCCACCGGTGCTCCAGACAGTGTGGAAAGGGGGCAGGGAGCAGGGGGGGGGTTGGATGGGGTGGCAGGGGGCAGTCAGGGGACAGGGAGAAGGGATGGTTGGATGGGGCAGGAGTCCTGGGGGGCCGTCAGGAATGAGAGGAGGGGATGGATGGGGCGGCGGGGGCAATCAGGGGACAGGGAGCGGGGTGTGTGTGGATGGGGCAGGTGTCCCAGAGGGGCCATCAGGGAACAGGGAGGGTTGGATGGGGCAGGAGTCATGCGGGGGGGGGGAGGGCCACAATCTCCTCCCCTAACTGACCCTCCATACAATTTATGAAACCGATGCAGCCCTCAGGTCAAAAAGTTTGCCCACCCCGATCTAGAACCCATTAAGGCAGTCCATAATTATGTCTGTAATGCTGGGATATTGGTTAACGGAGTGAAGTTGCCAAATATATCCATTAAAAATAGTTTTTTCTCATTGTCAATTCCTTTTGTAATGAGCTCAATAATTTATGACCATGAAATATTTCAGTTGTGTTGGGTAGAACATAGACAAAGTGTTTCTATTAAACAATTGCATTTGAAGGGGTAGAGAGCTCCAGCAGAGTTAAGTGGAAATAGCCAGAGTTCATGTGCGAGTGCAGTTTTTTGGGACTGGAATTCTCATACATGGTTTCCTTGAAAGTAAGAACTTTTTGCTTGTATGGAGCTTTACTGCACAGCAAGCTGGGGTGTATAAATCTCCAGCATGCTAGCCCGCCATACACTAAATCACTGTGTGGACTCTGTTGCTGCGTACTAAAAGTTCCCTAGTGTGGTTTGAACCATGCTATGTCAAAGCACGCCACAGAGCTTTTACTATGCAGTAACAGAGTCCACATGACCAGTTAGTGTGGTGGTTAAATATTGGCTTCAGTCCATACAACTGCAGAAGTAGCTGTTGCAAAGATGCATAGAGATGCAGCAATTCGAACTCCCCCCTCCCCGATTTGAAATGAAGATGATGTCTGTAAACTCTGTGAATGAAGGGCAGGTACAAGCTGTGGGCCTTGTGCTTCAAGAGATGTTTGACTTTCAGAGTATAAAGATGTGGACTGTAAGGATCTGCAACCTATCTTGATGGGCTGACCTTCATAAGAAGTCCAGCCTGACCTGAGCTTGGGAGCTGCTTCCATTTACCCTATGCCAGTGATTCTTAACCTATTTACCATATACAGCTCTCTGTGTTATGTGGATCCACACAATATGTATACTACCTGTATGGCCCTGAGGATGTCACATGAGCCACAGGTTGAGAACTACTGCCCTATGCAGTCACAGGAAAGAGGGATCATCTCCTTCTGCATCCCATTCTGAGCAGCCAGTAAGAAAGCTAATGCTGCCATGTTCCAACCTCCAGCAGCCAGAGAGGGGGTTTGTGTCCTAGTTCAGAGCAATCAAGAAACAGGACAGTGTCTCTTTTGTTGCCTTCTATCTGCTATAAAGAAAAGGGCTGAGGGGGAAATACACAGCTAGGAGTATTGCTGAGGAGCTCACATTATACTTGTGCATAGCCGCATGACTGCACCAGAGTAGCCCGACAGACAGGGTTTGCAGAAATTATGGAATGGGGTGTGTTGAACTCTGGGGGAGGAAGAAAAGTTCAGTCCCAGGGACAGCAGGTCTTTAAAGGGGGAGTCCAGAGCTAATTTCATCACTTCTGAATCATATGGTGCCTTCTAAAATTATTGCCCCTGCATTAGTATAAAAGGGCCCGGTGAAAGGTGCTTTTTAAATCAAGAGACGACAAGCCCAGGCAAGCCAAAGGAGCATTATAAAATAATTGAAATAAATTCTGAGGGTATTTTCAGTTTATTTAAAATGATTAGCTGCTTCTCAATTAATTTATGTAGCTCATGTGGCTGATTGAATTTTCAGATTTTTTTAAAATTATAAGCTATTACATTTTCAGTCAATAAAAAAACGTAAATTAGCTTTAAAAATACAGAGATGTGAAGCATAAAGAATTAAATAGAAAGGATTGGAAAATCTTGCCAGTTTCATTAAACAGGATGCCACTAGTTAGGTTGATATTAACTGTTGAGTGTCCTTTCAGTGTAATTATTTCTTTACAAAAGAAATGTTGCAGGGATGTTTTTTAAGTATTTTGAACAGTCATACTAGTCATGTAAAAACATACTATTAAAATACGTTCTTGAAATTTATTTGAATGCAAATTTTCCTGTGTCCTATTAAATAAAATATGATCTATTGGATTATAGGAGCTCTTTTCAGTAAATGTTTTCTTTTGGTGGCAAGACCCAATTTGATTTAACTGAATAAAATAACTTTAAAGGAACACTGTCAAGATAAAAATCAAGTAGGTGAAATTCACTTCGCCCTGATAAGATCTGAGTTGTCAGGATTTATGTGGAAGAATGGGGACATCAAAATCAACTCCTTAACCCGAGATCAGAGCATGGGATTACAGGGAATCCTTCCCCCATCACTCAACCTGTGAACTGGAACAGCACACACACTTCTTGCACAGGACTTTAGGGCCACTGGATCTATGTTACTGTGAAACCAATCCAGTAGTTCCTCCCTGGACTATTCCTAATGTAACCCTTTGTGCCATTTGGGGTGCAGTGTGCAGAAGATGCAGAACATCTGGCTCTGCATGACTCCTCTATACCAGGGTGAATTCTACCCATATTGCATTTTACCCATATTACATTTTTAAAAGTTTGTTCTTCATGTACGTCAGTTTTCTCCATTAAAGAGGAACAGTCTTAACATTTTTAGGGATATATTTGCCATTTTTCCACTTTGTTCCTCCAAAAAGTACTTGTAGTCTTAACACATTTCAAGTGAAGTTAAAAGTTGTGTCCCTGTTTTTTTCCACCCAAATATCCTTATTTCTAGTTTTCTTGTGCTGGCAAGTCTCTTTCCTTTACATGTTTTTTCCAATCAGACCTTACATTATTGAAATGGAAAGAATTTTTAAATATTTAAATCGCTTTTCACAATCTTTGTTTTCTGTTTCCTTGTACCTTTTTATTCAACTTGAGTGGTAAACGAAAACTGGCCAGTTTCACTTTCTCGTTCTCATGACTAGCATAATGCTGTTGTGTTCATGTTTCCAGCATTCCCTTGCAATCTGCCTATGTTTTCATTGGGGAAGAAATGTTTTAATGTCTTGAAAACATCATAATCTGTATACTAGACCCATAGGCTTATAAAACATTTTCTTTATGAAAGCTTATTCTGAGCCGCCAATAGTTGATGGTATTTCTTTGAAGAAGTATTGGTTGGTTTGGTTTCTTTGAAAGGTTACTTTATATCAATGGTTCTCTCAAACTGTGGTTTTTGGAGTCTTTCACTGTGGTTCAAGGAACGGAACATTTTGAGAACTAAGATGGAGCAGGGAGAGGGTGTAAAAAAGGAAGGTCCACAAAAGGAACTTTCTCTTACAAAGTGGTCCACAGAATAAAACCATTAGATAATTCGTCCTGTGCATTTTAAAAAAAATTTCATTTAAATATCAATTTTTTACTGAAAAATGCATATTACATTTTTACTGCTTTAGTATGTCAGTAGTGATATGATTTATGTTTTAATGCATTTCATCAAGATGGAACCCCAAGTGCTGTACAACTGACTTGTAAAGCTAAACATATAGGAATGTTACACTCTTTCAATAAAATACAGCCACTTTAGGGTGCAGCACTACAGTATGTACAGTAACCACATACAATAAATTTGGAGAAAAGTTAATAATCTTATTCAATATGAAAAGACAGAGTGAATATTACATAAGCAGAATATAATCACCCAAACTGGGATTTTGTTGGGATACCTGGTTTAATTCTTTTAACAAGGTATTTAAACGACCAATAATGAATTGAGGCCTCCAGTTTTACATCTATACAATAAAACTGGGTCAGAGCCTGAGCTGGTTTAAATTGTCCTATTTATATTGACTTCTATGAAGCTATGCTGATTAAATAACCTGAAGATCTGGCCCATTGCCTCAAGTAGTCTTGGGGACAGTTATGCCAACTCTTGCTACTGAGTGATGGCACTTGATGGGATACTTTGATAAAGAAGGTTATATATTACATAAGCAGAGTAATACTTTACTGTTATCAATGGTCTCAGTGATTTCATTGCACATGGAACATTTGTTGTTGGCAGAGTCAGCTTCTATTTTGTTTTCAGCCAGCATCCAGTATACAGGAGGTAGTATACTATTATGTAGGAAGCTGGGTGGGGGTGTCCTGAGTTTCCTTCAGGAAGTAGGCTGGAAGATGAGTCAAGTATTAACTCCAAATGCTTTCTATATATATCTATACCAGAGAAGCGTTGTTTAGTTTCTGCCTTTCTTGTCTGAAGTGGGAATTCAAGAAAAATAGAAAGACTAACAAGTTAGAGAAAAAGTAACTCTGATGCAGAGTGCAATGTTTCTGTTGAAATGTCTTCTATCAATAGTATAATCTCAAATTCTACAGTTTGTTGCTTTATTTTAGTCTGCTGCAAAGTGCTCTTTCAAGGGCACATTTCAGAAGTCAAAGGACTGGTAAGCTTTTAAGGATAATTAATTCTTAAGAAATGCTGCTGGGAATCTTTCTCCTTAACAAGGTGCTACATTTATTAATTGAACCTTAAAGTAAAGCAACATCAAAAAATTTTGTTTTCTTTTGGATAAAATATTTCTCTTCTGTATATAAACCAGTGTGCATATAAGATTTCTAGGAAAGAGACCTGCATGCTTGGCACAGAAGGAGGAAATCCTTTTTATGGATAGTGCATTGAAGAAATAGTTCAAGAACAGTTTATTTTTATTTTGGGATTACTTCTGCAATGCCCTTAAGATCAGTTGGTTAATGATCAATCACATAAGTGTTGGTTGTGCAAGTTTATGTTGTATACTTGTGGGGGGGCTGTTTGTTTTGCTGTGAGGAAATTAAGGATTTTTGCTTCTAGGGATAATTTTAATTCCCCATCTCCTTTATTCCCTACCCCTTTTGGAATTTCTCCTCCTCTCCTTTCCTCTTCCTACAAATCTTCTAATGAGAATGCACTGGACCTATGTTCTTTTACGCAGGAAGTGATTTATACTTGTGAACTGCAATTTTGTGTAAATTCCACAGATGTGTTGAGTTCCCTTACAAAGAAAATTCACATTTATTTGTCATTACTGATTAACTTTGTCTTATATATCGTCCCTGGTTTCATTATTATTTCTCACATTGTCTTTTTTAGTGTAGCATTAATGTATTGTTGCAGCTAACCTCCTTGGGTATACAGGTTTAAGGGGGCTCACTGTGTGGTCCCGGACAAGTCTCTTATGGTGTTTTTGCTTCAATTTGTCTACCTGTGTAAACAGAGTGGTGAAAATTAATTAGCTAATATTTGTACACTACTTTCATAATGGAAAGCACTCTGTAAATTCTTATAGTGATTACTATTATTACTACACATCTTATTGTAATCTTCTGCTGGAAATGGGGCGATGAGGAAAGGTTTAAATTCCAAGCATTTCCAGAATAAAGAGCACAACAAAGTTTTATACTTGGGTTGATATCCTACCTTTCTTTGAGTTTTCAGTAATCCCACTCTGGATTGACTGTGATTAGGTACATTAATAACCCTATGACTCTCATTCCTTTCCCTATCCTTCCTTTGACTAGTTGAAAGTGGCTCTTGCCGCCTATTTCCATTTCCTTGGCCAGGATGGACACTGTGGCCAGGTCTGCACTACACAGCTGTGTTAGGAAGAGGTGTGACCCCTGACAAATGGCTGTGCTGGCAAAAGGCCCTAGTGGGCTATTATCAGCAGGTGAAAAAAACTTTTGTAGTGATAATCAGGATGGCCCATTTCCAACAGTTGACAAGAAGGTGTGAGTAACAGTGCGGAAATTAGCATGAAGCAAATACTCACCAGCAACCACATACCACACAACAAAACACTAACCCAAGAAACTATCCTTGCAACAAAGCCCGTTGCAAACTCTGTCCACATATCTATTCAGGGGACACCATCATAGGACCTAATCACATCAGCCACACTATCAGAGGCTCGTTCACCTGCACATCTACCAATGTGATATATGACATCACGTGCCAGCAATGCCCCTTTGTCATGTACATTGGCCAAACTGGACAGTCTCTAAGCAAAAGAATAGGTGGACACAAATCAGACGTCAAGAATTACAACATTCAAAAACCAGCTGGAGAACACTTTAACCTCTCTGGTCACTCGATTACAGACCTCAAAGTCACAATAATCCAACAAAAAAACTTCAAAAACAGACTCCGAGAAACTGCAGAATTGGAATTAATTTGCAGACTTGACACTATTAAATTAGGCTTCAATAAAGACTGGGAGTGGATGGGTCATTACACAAAGTAAAACCCATTTCCCCATGCTAATTCCCCCCTCCCCCCCCCCCCCATCCTGTTACTCACACCTTCTTGTCAACTGTTGGAAATGGGCCATCTGGATTATCACTACAAAAGTTTTTTTCACCTGCTGATAATAGCCCACCTTAACTGATTACTCTCGTTATAGTTATTATGGCAACACCCATTTTTTCATGGCCTCTGTATGTGTGTGTATATATATCTTCCTACTGTATTTTCCACTGCATGCATCCGATGCAGTGGGTTTTAGCCCACAAAACCTTATGCTCAAATAAATTTGTTAGTCTCTAAGGTGCCACAAGTACTCCTCGTTCTTTTTGCTGATACAGACTAACACAGCTACCACTCTGAAACATGTTCATTTAAAAATCCCTGAGATAAATTGTGGGTTTTTTCCCCCTACAGAAACACTAAATCTCAATAGTTATCAGGATGCTACTTACCCCCCCCCCCCGCACACACACCCCTGACTACGTGTCACTACCAGGTGGTAGAATTTTGATAGTACGGAGGGCCTGCTTAAGAGTTATATGAAACTAACTCCTTGGGGTTGGGATGGAAATCTTAGTACTATTGGAATTCTGCTTACATTAACTTTAGCTGAGTTTTGGAAGTACTATAAATATCCTGGTTGTGCCTTTCACTTCCATTTGAATATAGTATCTTTATTTTACTTTTATAAAAATAGAAAGTTCTTGATTCATGTGAATTAACAGTCATATTTAAACAGAAATGTTTGGGAGAGAAACTTGTTAGGTGGACTGGCAAGTGTGCCTTGATTCTGCAATGTGGTGTGCGCTGATGTCCTTGGGCTCTACATGCGTGCAGGGGGTCTGCCTGTAAGCTGCAGAATCAGCACCTGGGCACGTGGCTGCAATATGGACATACAAGTGTGCAGTATTGCAGTAGAAATGGTCAGGAAAAAAGCTATTAAAACACAGCATCTGTTAGGGTGGTTGAATATTTGGATCATTTGAATAATTGAATGTTAAAATTTGACCACGGCTTTTCATGTCTGGATTCCTTCTAAAGATTTGTCATTTACAAGACTTCTAAACCTATATTGTGGGTGAATTAAGTGTTTTTGTTTTTGCATGTCCTTGAAAGTGTGCGATTCTTAAAATAACATACAGCTCCTGGTAGTTGAACTGAAAATAGAATGCCCGGATAATTATATTTCATAGTTTATTGAACCACTCTACAATGAATATAAAGAGTCAGGCTCTTTAAATTTTAAGTTGTACAAGCTCTACAGAAATTAGTGCCAATTAATAAATTGTTCCATGTGATAAAACCTGAGAGTAATATGGATAAATAGAGTTGATGTGCATTGTATGCACTCTCTCTATTTATGTTTAGCTCAGACACTCTGCTTCCTTCCCCAGACATGAAGAACTGCTTTGTGTAGCTCCAAAGCTTGTACCTTCTACCAACAGAAGTTGATCCAATAAAAGATATTACCTCACCTATCTTGTCTTTCTCTTATCCTGGGACCAACATGGCTACAACAACACTGTAAACAATCATGACTGGGACATTTGTAACATATGTTGACTGTGTTAAATAACCTTGAAGCAAATGTGGAATAGTACATACTCTAACTTCCCGCTCATCTTTCAATAAGTACATGACCTCTCAAGTCATTCCTTTCAAAGTGACTGACAAATGGGCAACAGTAAACACATCAGCTGCTCTGCTATGTTTTTAAGATTCACAGCTGTCAGAAAAATTTGTCAGAACATGGAGGAGGATTTCCTTTAAAGAAGATTAGCAATGAATTAGCAAATATGTATGGATAATGTTTTATAACTTATTTGACTGCATGAAAGGAATGTGTCAGGTAAAAGAGCATATCCAATAAGTGAAGCTGTCAGTTAAAGCTTGCTAATAATTTGAAAATTGTGATAAAACGTGCAATGTGACAGCATCTGGGATCTTCTCAGAAGATTTCAGTGGATGAACTGAATTCTTTAGGCTCTGCATTAATTTAGAAATCTTAGACTACGGTAATGAGACATGGGGACTTTCACCTCTAGTAGAGTGAGGACACATGAAATTGCAGTGAGAGCACCAGAATGGGAGATAGGAAATCTGATCTGACTCTGCCACAGACTTTTCGGTGCCTTACCTAACTCACATGCATGTTTTGAGACTTAATACATTAATATCTGTAAGTCTTTAAAATCCATTGATAGAAGGTGCTATAGATGTCCAAAATACTCTCATTTTGTTACAGTGATTCAAATCCAGCCCCAGGCGGTAGTGAACAGAAGTTGTGCCTGTTTAGGGGGCATATGGATGTTGTGTTTTTTAGGTCAGGTCTTAGAGGACATGTATGAATATCACAAAACCCACCATCACAACTGGCCTTACTTTTATAAGAACAGCTAAAGGTCAAATAGGCACAAAGGTTGAATCTGTCCTTTCACTCCTGGAAATGGTACCCTCCAAATCACACTTGGGAAGCCGTTGTAGGGAAGTTTGCATTGTGGCTCCCAATGCTGTAGATGCTCAGTAAAAAGAGAAGTCCTCCATTTACCATTCTCTTTTGTTCTGTATTTATCAAACATTAAATTTAACTTCAGCATTGTGTATTTTGTTTTTGTGATTTTTCTATTTTGATTTCCCCAAACCCCCCAAATAAGGGAAGAACAACAAAAAAATCATCAAAAAGGGAATGGGGAGAGAGGGAAAAGAAGAGTGACCCTTTTGTTTCCATCTGCAAGAATTAATCTAAGATTTCTAAAAAGTCAGACCAAATCTTTTCAAATTTGTCTGGGGTCCTTCTTCTCCGAAATGTTACCCACTCTTTAGCAGGCAGGTCAGTATAGTTGCTGTGCCAGACTTTTATCCCTGGAGGCAATTTGCTCTTCCATCTAAACAATGAGTAGTTAGGCTACAAGCCCTGCATTAGAGAACCAAGCTTTCTGTGAATTGGAGAGTTTCCAAGATGATGGGATACATCCCAAAATGTAAGTTCTGGGAAGTAATTTTTAAGGAGTTATTAATTTATCATATTAATCTTCCTGCTTACTGCTAGCCAAAAGGATTATACCCTGGGACAGTCCCAAAATACATGACTGTATGACTGTATACATGAGTGTGGCTCTGGGAGACCAACATCTCCAGTGCAGTCTGTTTTGGCAAGGTCCATGTACTGTAATCTATGTGAGGACCAGTGCTAGGGGCCTAAAGCTGACCTGGCATTCTGGTCACGTAAGGTACTAGGTGTTCTCCCTGGAGTGGATTTAATTGGGGTGGGGGGGGTGAGTTCTCAATGCTTTATTAGGCAGGAGGCTGATGAGCTAATGAGAGGAATCATCCTGTCATCTGAGGACAGTTAAAGGAGAAGGAGGAAGTGCAAAGGGGGAAGCTGGCTGGGCCCAGGGGGCGGGATCTCAGGATGGTTAGATACTGCCCTCTCCCTTCTTGCAGAGTGCATGAAGGGGGGAGGGGAGGAGGAGTTTAGTTCCAATTGTATGTTGCTGCACAGGCTGTACTAGTGAAGGGAACCCAATCAAAAACCCACTGGCTCTTATAAACTTAGAAATAGCCAATCTGGTTTGAGGTGATGGAAATGAGCCTGTTACAGGCCCACAGTGTGAACTAAATATAGTTTTCTGCAAAATCATCCTTAACTGTAGATCAATAGTAGAGTTTTTATCATTTTGCAAGTCACTTCCCCATTGGCTAAGGTTCAAGTATATACATAAATCTTTGTTCCGGGCCTGGTACAGACAATCTAAATTAGGGAGGGTCTTTGGGGCCAGAAAGTTGTAACAAACTACAGCTGGTTGGCTGGACCTATGGAGCTCTCTGCACATCATCAGTAAGTGCAGCACTGTTTTAAAAAATAATACGGAAGAGAAAAATCTCAGAATATTGTTTCACTGAATATGATTTAGCTGTTGATCCTTTAAGCAAGTGATTTTTCCTCCTTTGTTTTTGAGACAAAAGAAGTGCGGCTTCATGCCCTCCTTAATGACGGGACTGAGAAGTTGCCTTTTAATGTTAGGTCCATTACATTGCAGTTTTATAAGGTGAAATACTGTACCAGTGTAATGTTGCATTTTATCAAACATTTTCATGTGCTGAATTTAAACTAAAAAGACTCTCAAGTATATGTGTACTGTGTGTGTGTGTGTGTGTGTGTCAGAGCTATAGTAGAACACTGTGGAATGCAATTCTATACATCTGATGTCATTTCTGACAAATGACACAGACACCTGGAAAAGGCCAACCTTCTTGGCAGCCAGTGCCGCAGTCTTACATGAGAGAAGACAGCTGGATCTCCTAAAATCTCTCTTGAGAAGCAGAGCCAGGCAACCCATTATCTCCACAGGAGGAAGAGCATACTGGCTGGTGTGACCTTTGATAGTGAAAAGAATAGTTAGCGTGGGGGCTCCTCTGGGATGAAACATGTTGGGGGAGCTGGCTGGCTAGTGTAGTTTTTAAGCACGGAAGTCTGTATGGCCATAAAAACTTCACCACGTAAAAATCGAAGTGATAATAAAACAAATAGTGATGGACTCCAGGGGCAACAATGGTTTATAGAGGGGAAAAAAATTGCTTTTGGGTAAAAATAGTGGAAATATTTTTCCCTATGAGGCATTCAATATTTGTATAATTGTGTGTATGTTACTTTTGTAACCATAAATACATCTGTTCTTATTTGGCTCTTAATAGAAGATTAACAATTTATTTGAAATGGAGTAGCACTTTAAAATCGTGGTTTTTATGTGCATGTTGTCTCCATCCATGTGAATAGTGTTTCAAATCACATTTCACAGATTTATATTTCAAGAATGGGCAGTGCTGGATTTTCTTCATAAAAGGTCCTTTTATAACAGGACTCCTTTTTAATAATGTTACTAAAAAAGAAAACATATGCACTGTTTCTTAAAGGGCATGATCCTGAAAAAACTACCCCAAGGAATAGTGCTCACTAGTGCTCATGGTGGTTGCACTCTTCCAAAATCCATCCACATAATAGGTTCTGTCCATGTGAATTGTCAAAATGAGATGCCTCTGACAAAAGATAATGAACATATTGAAAATAGGAGCATGCATGCCACTGACCTCCATTGGCCTTCTTGATCTTGACTCCCCTCAGTGAGGCTTGAATATACTGCTTGGCTCCTCCTTTAAAGAGAGGAAAAAATATGTGGTCATATTTCCAAAATTCTCCCTGCTTTATGGCACCAAGGTAAGCTGTCACTCACACAGTACATTGTGCAAATCAGCCTCCTTTCTTGTGAGGAATGAAATAGTTAACAATCTTCATATTTAAATTATCATGACTGAGCATTTGAGTTAACCCCTTACTGAGATGAATGGGTCAGTAACATCTCGCAAAGCTGTTGTTCCAGTCTCTCTGTAGACTACTCATCTCTACATCAGTTGACCTCAAAAATGTGAATTGAGTGGTTCTCTGCAACAGTTACAGCTAGAGATGTACTTTTTAAAACAATGAAAGCTGTGATTCTGGAAAACAAGCAAGTAGCTTGAGAGTGGTGCTGGTATGGCGTATGCGCTCACACCATCTGTTTCTGAGCTCTGGTGCTCACTCTCATGAGTACTCTGTTGAAATAAGTATTGTCCTCTTTGTACAATAAACTGCCTCTGGTGACTGTAGGATCAAGCCATTAAAGAGCTTTTCTAAGCCCTCCCCTGTCACCTCTAACTCTATACATTGTATTTTATGCATTTTTATAAGTTACCAGTACTTTACTTAAATTTTATTGGAAGTAGTAGTACTGGACAAACTAAAGCAAATGCCATTTCAGAGAATCAGTAAAGTCTGGTTGCAGCATCCTTTTAGTTCTGTCTGAAATGAGCATTCCACAACTCTTTTCAGCAATAAGTTAAATATAGAGATTTTGGGAATAAGAGAGAGAGGATCTGAAGACTTGAGTTAAAATGCAGCTAGCTGAAGAAAGCAAAGCAGAGAACAATATTCCATTGCTGGAGAAATATAGTATGAAATGTTTTTAATACTATATAGGTCAGGCAGGTTCTGAACAATTTTTCTGCAACACAGGAAAAATGGACTTCTATTCAGAAGGGAAACAATTGCAGATTACACACCACAGTTTGCTGCAGCTATCCAAAAAGCTATGGATCTGGGGTGGCTGGGTGGGTGTGGATGTGTGACCTACTAATATCAAGGTGAGTTCGATACACATTTGCACAGTAAAATAGACCCCTAATGAGGGTTTTTTTAGATTTTTGTGCCCAGCAGAGGAACAGTAGCCTGCGGGTTGGAATTTCACTTATTGAGTGCAATTAAAATCATAACAGTAACTGCATCCTCCCCAGGTTCAGTTGGAACATTTTTTTTCCTCTGTGATATAGTTTTTCTTCTCATGCATTATGCCAACCAACCTATACAAAATAAAATAAAAAAAATCTAAACAATGGATTTGTACAAATGGCACCACTCAAGTATGTGCAGTACAATTTACACAGTTGAGCTGTTCTCTTCATGTAACTCTGTCTCTCAGAGCATCCCTTGGTGCAACATGAATCTATTGCAATTTTGTGGTGAAAATTGGGCATCTGCTTCCACTTTCTGCTCCTTCCCCAATTGAATGTGCTTGTAAGGAACCTTTCAGTAAAGACAACATATTTTCTGGGGTCACTACTCTGGTAAACACTGATGGAAATGTTTAACCAAGGGTGACTTTTGCTGATATTGAGGATGCAGTGTAATAACTTGAGCATTTTATTTGGTTACTGAATACAGCATTCTCTCTTTCTAACTCTTAACCTTCTGTAGTATAAGAATTGTTGGTAACTGTCTGTGCTGTTGAGGCATGTATTTGTGTTTTGTTGAAAGCAGCAGACAAGGGTCTTTGCTGATTCACTTATTACTGTAAATGCTCAAGCTACCTTTCCTCTCCTAATTTACCACTCCTAATCCTTCTCCAATAAATGGTGGACAGGCAAAGTGGCGCTCTCAGTCAAACCAGAGTGATTCTATTAACTGAGGCTAGACTTTAGCCCAGTGTCTGTTGACAACCCATTCAAATAATTTTATTTCTTTAGTGTTTTTAATGGAATTTCTGGGTATTCTGACAGTAAGTGGATTTTTTAAAATAAAAATAGAAATCTAACAGGGCCTACAGGTGCAAGACTCCTGCCCTTATGAAAGTTCTTTTCTCTTTCAAAATGTGTATTGTAGTAGAGAGCACAATGTTTTCACTCCTTCCCTCTGCAGCATTTCCTACTTCACACATCACTATAAATAAGATTCCCCTGAAAGAAAGGAAAGGGGGAATAGTTATAAAGAGGGTATTATACCAGATTCTTCAGTTAAAAAACAAAAACCAAGAGTCTGGAAAAGTCTCTCTCTCTCTCTCTCTCTAAATGTAAAATGGCCAATATTCGGAATTGCATGAGTACGAGAGTGGAACAAATATACCGTTACTCCTTTTGACCCAAAGGGCTAGTCTAAATTTGGGGCCATGAGGGTGTTCCAGTTGGAAGTAAAAATTGATGGAGCCTGGTGTGTGGTGGTTTTTTTGTTTTGTTTTTGATGCAGTCTTGTATATTTACAAGGCATGTACAAAGTCCTGTTTCTCTGAATGCAGAAAGAAACAAGAACAAAAGGAGCAGTGTCTTAACTTACTGCTTCTCCCTCCCCTCCCCCTGCAAACTTCCTTAGCCAACACCAGTCACAAAAGCTCTCTTTAGTTTATTCCACGGTCACGCTATGCTTGCAGGCTGCTGTCCTGCTTGGCTTTTTTTGCCTCTTTTACCCTGCCTCTCTGTTCTTGTCTGACACCTCAGTATCTGGGTTCTTTCACACTTCCACACAAACCTGCCCAAAAATTCCTGGGCTGGATTCATGCACCCCTTTTATCTTTGGGCTTATGTTTCCACTTACGTTAAGTGTGAACTCACACCTCAGTTATCAACCTCAATGGCATTTTATCCAAACCCATAACAAGGTTTCATCCAGCTCATAATACTTTGCTGATTGCTGCATTCCATTCAGTATAAAATCATTCACCATTATATTATATATATATTATATATATATATTCCTGTTTCTTCAAGAAGTGATCTCACTTTCAAATGTTGAGGTTTGCTGGCTGAAGGCTGCATTGTTACAGGTTCAAAAGATTTTAAGAATGCAGGACAAATGATTCATGAATGCCCATTGTTTAGCATTCAAGAAAATATCTTTAGCTAACTTTGATTCTGTCCTATGTTTTCTTCCCTCGCGTTCTCTCCACTGTAGATGGAGAATACTAATGTATGAGCAAATTTTGCAAAAGCTGAATTTCTAATAGGTTTCTCCGAGTAGGTTTAGGTAGATGGTATTGTGTGGTATATGGTAGTGTATCTAACCTGAGTGACTAAAAATGGTCACAGATCTTTTAGCGATGTCAGTTAAGGGCTTAATGACTGAATAAACCTGAAAAGCTTTAGGTGTTTTTAAAGTTATAAAAATAGATTCCAAGCATTAGCCAGAGTTCGAGTAGCTGGATTCAGTAATGGAATAGGGGTAGAAATAGCATCATTTATGATCTAATTAACTGATGCCAGGTTGTCTCCTCCTTACCTAGAGTTCTGACATCTGCATGGGTGTGAATGAAAGTGTGTGTGTGTGTGTGTGTGTGTGTGTGTGTTTTGAAAATGCAGATGACTCCAAAACGTACCTTGTTTTGTCCGAAACACTGGTGCCAGTTTGCTCAGGCTACTTCACTGCGCACTACATGGGACTAAGTGCCAGCAACGTCTGACTTCTAAACCCAGTTCTACCACTGAGTTCCTTTGTGCCTGTGAATAAATCACTTAATCCTCTCCATTTTGTAAAATGGAGATAAACGTCATTTCCCCTGTTTTAAGAAGGGGAAATGTAGGCAGTAATGTTAAGTGATGTAGAAAAGGCCACACACGGTGTCAGCATGCTTAGACTGAGGGCTTGTCTACCCTTGAAATGCTACAGCAACACAGCTGCACTGCTGTAGCTCTTCAGTGTAGACACTACTTATGCCAGTGGGTGGGGTTCTCCCATCAGTGTAGGTCAGAGGTTCTCAAACTTCATTGCACCGCGACCCCCTTCTGGCAATAAAAGTGAATACACGACCCCAGGAGGGGGGACCGAAGCCTGAGCTGGCCCAAGCCCCACTGACCCNAGCCCCCCCCCCCCCCCCCCCCACACCCCCCCACCCCCCCCCACACTTTCCCTAGCGCCTCACCCCACCCAGCCCTGCCCGGGGGGGGGAGGGGGGGAGGGGGGCGCCGGGGGGGGGGGGGGGGGGGGGGGGGGGGGGGGGCTGGCTGTAACTTGAGTCCCAACATGCAGGGCTGAAATCCTCAGGCTTCAGCCTTGGGTGGTGGTGCTTGGGCTTCAGCCCTGGGCCCCAGCAAGTCTAAGTCAGCCCTGATGACTCCATTAAAATGAGGTTGCGACCCACTTTGGGGTCCCAGCCCACAGTTTGAGAACCACTGGTTTAGGTAATCCACCTTCCTGAGAAGCAGAGGCTACGTTGACAGAAGAATTCTTCTATCAATCTAGTTCTGTTGACACCTAGGGTTAGGTTGGCTTAACTACACGGATCAGGAGTGTGGATTTTTCACATCTTGAGCGACGTAGTTAAGCTGATTTATTTTCTAGTATAGACCAGGCCTGATAGATTGCACCTCTCATCAATAATAATTATAATATTTAGCTCTTACTTAGTGTATCCTTCAAAGATGTGTATAAAAATGTTAATCGCTCCTCTTAATACCCTAAAAGGGAAATAAGTAGTGTTACCTTACTGAGGCATTGTGGGTAATAATGTTGTGTAGTATTATACAGGGCCATGCTAAGTATTAATATATTGGAAGTGGCAAGAACAACATTCTGGTGAAGATGATCAGACTGTGTCATATTTATTACTCCGATGCCTCATGCTGCTGCTCATTCATTAAAGGATCCTTTCCCCTCTTCTATCCTCAATTTAATTTGTCTTTTAACATTAGCATCATATTCCAGCTGCCCATAGGTGGCACCTTTTTCAGTGATGCAGTGCTCTTATGTCTTTGGCTTACTCTCTTGCTAAGGGGTGCTTGTGGTGTTTGTACACATTATAAGAAAATCTTGACACAGGATTTTTTTTGTAAACATAAATTGCATTGCCTGGTCAGTTTAATAGAGTTGTGATTGGCCTTCAGTTGGTCCATTTTCTGTTGAATTTTTACAGAAGTAAAACTTTCCAAGTAAGGTGCCTGTTTCACAGATGGATGCACAGTACTGTTATGTACCAGTCTGATCTTTCCACCATCCTCTGTGCCCATCATAT
Organism: Trachemys scripta elegans; assembly: GCF_013100865.1. NCBI lineage: Eukaryota > Metazoa > Chordata > Testudines > Emydidae > Trachemys > Trachemys scripta. Next base: position 67,646,195 of record NC_048303.1, on the reverse strand, counting down.
CTTATACTACTATTGCAAGCCTCTGTTTCAGTAGTACCAAGGTCACCACCATCTTCCTTGGGGGACTTCTTAGAGTGAGAACCATTAATAGACTCTACTTAGCAACAATAGTGTTCTCAGGGGTCAGTTTTCTCTTAACTGGAAGTGTAAGTGATTTGGAAGAAGTGTTAAACTATCACTCCACTCTTTTTTGCCATACTCTATTCCTGTGTCTGTGCTGTTGAGCTGTTTTGGAGACAGTCTCACAACTATGCTGACTTTTAATAAAAGTTAGTTCTTTCTCCAATTAACTCTGTTCTCTTTGGTCTAGATCTTCCCTTGCACCTTGGCTGCTTTGTGCTGCTCTGGCAATGGAAAGAAGCCATAAAATGTGATTGGTGGATCCTCCCTTTGTAAATACAGTGTCTTCTGATGGGCATCTTACACCCAGGTAACACCCAGCTGTTGGAATGGTTCCATTAAGGCTGTGGTGTCTGCCATCATCAAAGTCTCCCAAACCACCAACTAACAATATCAAAGAGGCCCTCTTCTATTATTCTGTTAAAGCTGTCTGCTGCCGTAATGCTATTGATCACTTTGACCTCTTTTCTTTCTTTGCTTTCTGGTCCTCAATGAATCTGTTATCTTTCCTCCCCCAACCCTTTCTGATGTCTCTCACAGGTCGGTCCTCTGTAACCATGCCCCCCTTCCCACTATGTATATACTCCAGAAGGTTTCATCTGGTACTGCAGTTTCAGCTACCTTGTCTATGCTAATAGCACTCAAATCTATTTCTCTTCTCCTCTCTCCAGTCTCTCTAATCTCTCCAACTGTCTCTCTAATATCACCTCCTAAACATCCTAGCAGTATCTCAAACTGAAATCTGTCCAAAACTGAACTCCAAATCTTTCCTCCACAGGCCCCATTTGTGTTAGATGATATACAAACACACATAGTGACATGGTCCCTACTTCAAGGATTTTACAGTCCTAAAGGCTTGTGTGTACAAGCATCCATTTTTTCAAACCCTCCCATACCTAAACCACAGACCCAGGACTTGTCTTGTCTGCATTACATTTCAATTGTCTATTTTATGTTTGGTAAGCAAAGAACTCTGTTTGGCTCTATAAATGACACAAATAAAACCACCATTTTATCCACCTTTTACACCACCATGTCTTATTCTGTTTTCTAATGCACCTCATACATCTGCTCAAAGATAACATCAGAGATAGACACCAGAGGTTTTTGCAAGTGCTTTCATAACTATCCTCATTTTATGCTTTTGGCACTGAATCTCAGTTACTAAAGTTCCCACCAGAAACCATCTAACTATATTTGAGCTTTCAAGTTCAGTTTTTTGTATTATACTTTGATTTGTGGTAACCTGCAGTGATACTTACAAAGATGGGACTTCACAAAATTATAGCTTTTTATTTTCCAGTTAATTGGAGGTTGTGCTATTTTCACCCTTAATTTTATTTCCCCCACAGACTTTTAAAATTATAATTTTTGTGACAAAAGGTTATTTTGGATGCACAGTGAATTGTGAAGCTAACATTTATTAATAATAAGGGTTATGTCAGACACAGTTGGGAATGGTGTAATTGAGAACTGCTTAGTGATGCAGGATAAGAGCAGTAGGGATTAATTATACAGAACTTTTTTTTTTTTAACTATTTACTAAATAGAAGATGTAAGATTGTTAAGCAGGATGAATAATAGCCATATCCTTCCTCTTGAGAGTACTCCCAATAAGAACAATGCAACTGCTGAAGTGAGGGAAGATTTGCAGAATATATATCAAAGTGAGTGCACACAAATATGAGATCTTGTTTTTTTTTTTTTTTTTTTTTTAAGTGTTCTGAAATAAAACAGTGCAACAAGGATTAACTGTTTGTGTGGTGCCAGCAAGGAATGAACCCTGACCTGAGATTACCTATTTGTAATTAGAATGACCTATTTGTATTTTGGAATGGCAATTTTGGGGGGATACATTCAAAGAAATTGTATAGATGTTTTGTCTTCATTTAGGTTCCAGTTTAGTGTAAAACCCTGCTCCTCATAGTTGTCTGAGTAGTAGAGGGCTGTGCCTGTGAATAAGACACAGGATCTGGTCATTACTTGTAAAATATTTGAATGACCAAGGAATATAATCGAGTTTCAACCTGAAAAATGCAAAAGTTGGATTTCTGATTTGTGACATTTATATTTTATTACCTTTATAGCTTATGGTGTTGTAATGATTTCCCAATAAGCTTATGTATATGTGTTTATGCAACAGCTATATATCTATATCCATAATGGTATGTAAACTCTTCTGAGGAGAAGCCAAAGCACAGAAAGTGATTTATTTTGACTCACTTCCTGTCGTTTCTTGTATGGTAGATGGTACGTAACGAAAAAGGCGATATTTTCACTTCAAAAAGAGGTGTGGTGTTCTGTCCCAGTATAAAATCCTAGTAGAGACAAGGCACTCTAGTTTTTCTTCAGTGTAGCTAGTCAGGGTCAACCCTAGCACCCCACCTGGCATTGACCTCTCACTACTAGCTACATTGAATTTAAAACTACAGTGCCTTCTTCCCACTATGACAGAGTTGTATTTGTGTGAGTATTTCAACAGTGATCTTTGTTTTGTTTTTTGTCTGTTTGTCTTTTTCCTTTTTTAAAGTTTTAAAACTTGAAAATCATGTTCCCATCTGTTGTTTACTTTTTTTTAACCCAGAAGATTACTATAACCGGAAAGGAACAATTACAACAACAACAAAAAAGGTCTCTCTCTTTTCAGTTTGTTTACTCTGTGCATTTGAAGTACTTTTTGTAGTACACCAGTTTCTCTGTTTTGTTAATGGGGAGCTCCTTTGCAAAGAGGTGTTTTAAACAGCAGTGGTGAAGAAGAAATTAACATTGAAAAGCTAGCTGGAAGGTGTGTGCACAGAAAGAAAGGAGAGGGTCGGGGGTGGAAGCCCTGAGTTAGATGGGTGTTGCTCAAAAGACCTTTAATATCTAGAGAAGCAGAAAAGCCCTTTAATATTTTTAAAGGAATTTTCAAAAAAAAAGTCAAGACCTAAAACCACCACTGTAATTCAAAATATATATTTAACTGTGATCCGAAAGCCAAGCTGTTTTCTTTCCATCTCTGACACCTTTTATTGCAGTAACAATTTTGCAGTTAGAACATTATTGACAATTTTTGGTGCTGCATGGGGCAGAATAGAATCCAGCTCAGTTTTTTGTAAGTGTATTAGCTCTAGTAACAAGAGGAAAAGGAAAAAATACCACACAGAACCTTGCTTTTATCGGTATTGTAAGCAGCTCTGACCTAAGGAGACAGAAGGAGCAGGCATATAGAGTAAAATGGTGCCCCATTATTGCAGTCATTTTTCTAACTATAGTCACTCTCCAACTGTTTTGCTTTTGCGTTCTAAACAATTTGTATTGCCACAACTATTTAGTTTCAATTGTGCCAAATGGTTGGGGAAAGTATTTACAGTATATGAAAGCTATATGTCTAATGTCTGATCTCCTTAACAGTTATTTTCACTTAGAAGGAGGGATGGGATTATTAACTTGTAGATTTCTCAGATAGGCCACTCTTCAGTTATCCTTCTTTTCCTTTGGCTTGTGAAGATAAGTGTCACAGCAGAAAACAGCCAGAATGTGTACATGCCACAGTCAAATTACTGAATGTATTACTCTGGACAGGAAGAGTTTTCTCTATGTTCTGCCAAAGGCCTGAATGTGTATTGATCTATTCCTGTTCAGGATTTTAAATGAATTTTTTTAGATACTGTTGTAAAAGATGACAACTAAGGACCAAATTGATTCCTATGAAAACTCTGTTCCAAAACCAACAAGAAATCTAAATCCACTTTCATGTAAGCTGTTGTGTGATCAGATTGCTAAGCAAAATATTTAAAAGACTAAGATAAAATGGCTGGATTAGTCACTGGGATGTGCAAGATGTGCTTCTATTTACAAAATATGCCTCTGACGTAAAGAACATCAAAAAAATTCAAACTGAAATTATGGGTATCAGTATATTGACATTCTATATTCAGCTGTGTTATTAAATGTTTATTGAAATTAAGCTAAAATAAATGTAAATGGTTGAATTTACAAAATATTGAATGAATATTTTACTTAGGCTATGTTCTGTGTGATGCCCTGTGTATCCCATATTAAAAGGCTTTGCAATCAGCCATTGACTGGAACACCTTGAGCTTGCCACATGTGTAACAACTTGCATCCACCCAAAACAGCTGTCCTGGTTGTTCTGTGAGTATTGGTTGTCCCAACTGGTTGCAACAACTGGCATAAATATCTTAAACTTAAATTTGAATGAAACAGTGCAGTCTACAGTTGCTTCTTCCCACTGTGGATAGGGAGCCACTACCCCATAATGCAGTCCTTTGAGTTTAGATATTACACTGAAGTCCCTACTCCCAGCAACAATACTAAGCTCTGTGTGATGAAAATGGTTCAGGAGATCCAGGGTGCACTGATACAGACAAGATTGTAAGGCGTGTATGTGCGTGCACACATGTTCGTTCCAAAACGGGTTATACCAAAACCAGTGTTGCTTAATTGCCACATTAAGCTTGTCACAAGGATGAGTAATTGCTGGGTAAGGTTCTGTTGCCTGTGTTTAGCAGGAGATAAGCCTAGATTATTATAGTGATTCCTTCTGGCCTTAAATTCTATTAATCTAGTGCAACCAAACATTCCATGAAATCTATGTCCATTCAGTGGTTTTTTTTTTTGCTTATCATTGACACATCCTTCGAAGCCACTTTGGTCCACATGTGGCTTACAGTATTGTAGACAGAAATCTAGTTTCTTGTGGTTGAAGGGAGCTAACATTGGCTAGTGGGGTAAGCAAAATAGAACTCTGAATAGCTATTAAAGTGAAATGAAGATTTCTTTAAATGACTCTGAAAAGGAAGACAGTCTACCTGAAAGTGTTAACTAGGAGCTCAGGTAATCTTTACCAGTTTAAGCTAAAGGAATACAAAACATTTAAAAATCAATTTAAGAGAATCTGCCCAGGCAGCAGTTTAACTGAATCGCTTTAAAAACATACCCGAAGTTAAACCAGTTCAGATTTGTGTCCTTGTCTGCTTTCCTGCCCCTTTCCCTGATTGCACCCAGTGCCTGAACTGAGAGTGGGCTCCCCCATGACTTCATAACTCCATCCCAGTTGCGCACACACCCCTGCACCTGCTGCCAGATTCCACCTCCTCCCGATTGCATCCCAGATCAGTCTCTTTGCCAAGTAATGCAGAATGTGTAATGAGAATGTGTCAGTCAGAGTTATGTTCTTCTGTGTGTATGTTAGAGCAGAATTTTGTCCATAGAATGCGAAGAAATATTTTCAGGCGGTGGAAGTAAATTTCCTGCTATAACTCCTTATTGCGGCTTCTTTCATTACTTAGCTCCTTATTATTGAAATAAATATTAAATTTAATTCATACAAACTGGCACTTTGAGTATAATTTTGCTTAAAAACTAAAATTTGTTTTGTGTACATGGCTACAGTAAAAATAATTCATTGTGTTTTGTTGGGGTAGAAGGTGATAAAACTGGCATGCTATAAAACTTGAATTTTCCTCTCCCCCCCCCCCCCATAATTCAGTGGGAGAGGGAAACTTATGTATTGTTAACAAAATTAAGTCCCTTCATAGCAAAGATTTTCTTGCAAAACAGATTTCTGTGAGAAACAATTTGTGAAATGGAATTATATTAACGATGGTGAATTTTCTAATTAAAAAATGTATCTAACACAATTCTGTTGCTTATCAAATCTACATGTATTAAGTGGAAGAATAAATTGTACAGGGAAATGTCTGTCAGGTTTAGTCCTTTTGTTGAGTTGATAATTCAGGATGTGTCACCACAGTAATATGTTTTCAGTCAATGTTCCAACTCCACAGGAGAGAGATGCAACAACAGTCTTGATAGATATGAACGGACTGTGCTCATGTTTGGAGTGTACAATATTTATTTCTATTTGGGGTATTCTGGAGTTTGAGCCGCTGCTGCTGGACACAGTGTTAGCAATTGACATTCACATTCTTCACACAGATGTTTTTCACATACATGAGGCAGAGGTGACATTGATGCATTGTTGAGCTATGTGAACTAGATGAAAACAAAAAAAACCCCACCTAGGTCAAACTTGCAATTCAGGTCTGTCTTGCAGCCACGTGAGTGAGGTAATGCAAAATTAAAGCTGAAATCATAATTCAGTTTGCAGGAAACCACTTTTCTAGCAGATAGTTGTTTCACTGTACTGGCTATGCTCCTTGGGGGCTCAAGTCATCCCTGCATACAGGGAGTTTAGGGGATGAGTCAGGAGTTGGCCAAGGGTCAGAGATTGAAGTCACTGGGAGCTGTGGTTGCTCTACTCCTCTGAAAACCAGGCCATGTTATTGTTGTTATTTATTTGTATTCTGGTACAGCCTAATGACTCCATAATATTAGGTGCTGTAGAAACACACGGAACAAAAAGCCAGTACCTGCCCCAAGGAACTTACAGTCAAAGTTTTCTCTGTATGTATGTGTGTAAATTACATCACACATTGTTTGTCACCACTGAAAAATCTATTCCTGATTGGTTGAATTTAAGCTTTAATTGTGAGTTTGCAGTTTTTATTGTTTAAAGTCAGAGGCAGGATGTTACTTTAGTGTCAGGAATTTGGGGCTGAGCCTGGGACCAGCTGGCCCCGCCTCTTTAGTGAGCAACAGAGGCCTTGCAGCTGAATCAGGTTCAGCTTGCAGCAGAGTCACCTGATTGGCCAGATCGTCCAGTTGGTTGGAAAAGTCAGCATACCAGCTCTTAAACCCAGCTCCAACGCGAACGTCCATAGCAGTGATCACTCCTGTGCCTGCCTTGCCCTCCCAGTCTTGTTCCAGCTTCGCTCTTGCCTTGTTCCTGTCCTGCTCTAGCCCTGCTCCTTGCCTGGTTCCTGACTCTGGCTCTGCCCCTTGGCTTGACCTCTGGTTCTTGAGTCTGGCTCCAACCACTAGGCCTGACCACTGCTGCTCTGCCCCAGGCCTGATCCCCATGTCCTGGAGGCTGGTTTTTAGTATAGTTCCTTCCTGGTGTTTCATTACTTTAATTGTTTGTGTTGTACAAATTATTTTGAGTTTTTTTTTTAAATGAATGAAACAGAAAAAACATCTTTAATGAAAGTGATGAAGAACTAACGCAGTAGAATAGCCCTTCTGTAAATGTGCGTCCAAATTATATTTAAAATATTATTATTACTGTTGCAGAAACATAATCACGTTACCAGAGATTAAGGGATGCAGAAGCCCCTTCCCACCATACATAGTTGTTCTGCACCTTGCCTTGAAGAAAACTGGGCCTGCCATATACTTGGGATAGAGGGGCTCCATGCCAACTCTGCAAGAAGCTAGTCCAGAGCTGCTTGAGGGTTTATGCAAATGAAATTCCTCCTGTCACCACCACCTTTCCTAGGATCTGTCCATAGATGTTACCTTTCCCATTCTGTTTTTCTGTTTTTAATAGCGCCATGTAAGTTACTACAGCCCCAAGTCTGCAATAACTCCCATGTAGCATCAGTAAGGACTCTTCCAATAGGAAGGAAGAGGAAGTTAGGGTTGTTTCAAAAAAGGAAAGGAACTCACCATCAGTGTCTGCAGAATCCTGCGTTCAGATGTGCAAATGTACCTGAGAACTAATACTGCATATGTGTGTTTTTGTATGCAGCTGTGAAATTTATATTTGCAACTTTTGTGAGCACAACTTAGCTAGTATCTTTGAAAATCTGGCCCTTTTAGGGCTCTTTATTGTGCCAGAAAACCTGTATTGTACACATAAACCCATCCCTACTTTTCTGTTCATAGCAGATATGTGCATGATGTTAACTGTGTGCACAATTTTAGGTAAAATGTAAGAGTCTAAATATAGAAAATTTGGCTCAGTTTACTTGAACATCAGTTTAGATTATGTTTCTGTTCTGGAAACCCTGTAAGCGGGGGTATGAGTCAATTTCTACATTTTACCCATGAGAGTTGCTAAATTTTCCACAGTTTACCAAAGGTGAGTACATTTTGGGTAACTCCCCAAAGTAGGTTTGGTTAGAGTGTTGAAAGCAGAATTATGGTTGTGGTCTGTTTTGAAACATCAGGCTGTGCATGTCAGTTGAATAATAGCCAACAACAATATGGAGACTAGGGTTTAAACTGAAGTTCACATGTGCAGACTATATATTCTCTATTATTTATCTGTATATATAAATTGTAAGAAATTACGTGTACTAGTGAAAGAAACTAGTTGATTTGTTTAAGATACATGTTTAAGTGTTGTTAATTTTTAAAACCCAGAAACTGCAGTCTTTTAGTCACTGTTGTCTCCACCACCATACCTCTTTTTCCCCCATGAGCAGTTAATGTTACTTCAACACCGTCTGCTGGCTTTCTGAGATATAATGCTCTCCCCTTCTTGAATCCATTGCTTCTCGGAAAGCAGTTCCTTTGCCTGGTGTACTGATATTCTGGAAGAAAAAAAGTTTGATTCTTGAATGGGGAGAGAGAGGATTGGGAAACATATAGCACTGTTCACATTTTAATAAGGGTTGAGTCACTACCATTGTAAATCTTGCTGCCCTGCCTTAATTTATCCTTGTGTTAATTTTGAGCTTTCTGCAGAGTGATCCAAATGAAATCATAGAAGCAGGTAGAGTTACAATAGTTACAAGAAGAAGAAATTACGTAGTGAGTGTTTTGTAATAATAATCGGTCTGTTGACAACTGTTCTCTAGACTTCTCTCTTCCATCCATTGCAAGTGTCTCGTCTAGGTTGACAAGTCTATAGGGCTTTTCCTTCACTAAAATGAGTATTTCAGATTAGACAGTATATAAACTTACGCCATCTAATGACCTTACAATGTCCTTTGCTGGCTTACTTTTCATATCTCTAATGAACCCACTGCTGCCTTTGGCTGATATCCTCCAACCAATTTTTTGTGTCATGTAGACAGATGGTCTAGCATAGATCTTCAGTGGAATCAGCCATGTCCATAAATAGGCCAGCTGGAGCTGCTAACAGTGCTTTAATGTATGAAAGCAGAAGCAACACCACCTCCTCTAGAGCACTGGGTAAGGCACCCAGTTTCAGTAAAACAACACATCTTTCTTACTATTGTCTCAGAAAAAGGATAGAACAATTCCTAAGGGACTTGTATGTGCAGAGTCATTATTTTTACTGTACTATATCTCAGATGCTCCAAAAATGTTTTTTTTTGGGGGAGGGGGAGGAGGAGGAAATACACCTATCCCGATATAACACTGTCCTTGGGAGCCAAAAAATCTTACCGTGTTATAGGTGAAACCGCGTTGTATTGAACTTACTTTGATCCGCCAGAGCGCTGCTTCACCTTGTTATATCCGAATTCGTTATATCGGGTCGCGTTATATCGGGGTAGAGGTATATAGTTGATTTATTTTCTCTCTCTAAAAAAAGTAAAGCTTTTACGAAATTAAAGAGCATTTTATCTCCTTAGTAATCTGACCCTAAAAAGTTTCTTCCACTGGAAGGTCAAGAAAGGGATTTTGTTGCAGAAACTGAAGGATAAGATCTGCTGCAGAAGCCATTTTTGAGCTTGCCAGTTGTGAAGGAATCACTGTGGTGGTGGTGTGTTTTTTTTTTTTGTTTGTTTGTTTTTTTGTTTTTTAGCAGTAGGCAGTTATATTTTTGGCTCTTTTTTTAGAACTACTTGCGGCTTTTAAGGTTGCCATTATTGGCTGGCAAGCTGCTTGCCTAGATCTCACATTGCATAGCATCCAGTTGTGAGTGCTCCAGCAGTAGCCCCACAGTGGACACCAATTTGATGCTCTGATCAGCTCTAATCCTTTCACAGTTCTGGCAGCCAGTTCTGGGTTTTTCATTTACTCTCAATAATTCCTGGAGACAGTGAAAAGACCAGGCTACTGTCTTAAACCACAGGAAGAAACAGCCAGCCTGTCTGATGCTTTAAATGTTGTAAGCAGGGTAGTTGTAGCAGTCCCAAGATATTAGAGAGAGAAGGTGGGTGAGCTAACATCTTTTATTAGACCAAATTCTGTTGGTGGGAGACAAGCTTTTGAGCCACACACAGCTGATATTTTAAAGTTAGTTTTGTTAAACAGCTTTGGTGCTATTGATTAGCAGAGCAGAACCCTGTGTGTTCTTTGGATCTTTTTTTAGTATAATAATAGCGGAGAGAGTTGTTATCTTAAAGTGCATTTTGGGCAGTTTGTATCACTTTATTCATTTGAGACAGTTCTGTTTGTTTAAAATAGCAAAGAAAGAGGCTTCTGAGCATGCAAGTTTCTAAAGTAATTTTTAGAATATCTTGTAGAACTTGTACATTATTTAACTCTCCTTTAAAATTTTAGCAAGAGTCTTGGCAAAGTAACTCCATTGGGCTACTGAGGATCGACAACACCAACTGTGGAGATAATAGGAGCAAGTGGATTGGTGTCTATAATTTTATTTTCCATCACCTGTGTAGAATGGAACAGTTTTGTGTATAAACAACCTGAAGAGTAGCACCTAGAGAGTCAAGAGGACCCTTCTGAAACACATTTGTAGTAGAACAACTGAAATGATTAATACTTATTTATGAGGAAAGAATAAAAGAGCTAAGAATTAAGTAGGGAACATTTTATTTATTAAAAAATATAACAATACAAGTATTTGAAGGGTAAAAATAGAAAAGCAGGAGATCAATTGTTTCACATGTACAGGAGAAGGGGGATATTACTAGGAAAACTGGAATGAAATTAGATTAATCTAGGCTGCATAATGAGTTAGATGAATCTAGACTGAATAATTAGCCTGTAGAACAACCCTGTCACTTGAGATGTTTAAAACTACTGTTGATAAAACAATGAAAAATATATCATGGGAGCCTATTCCTGCATTGGCTGAGAATGTGACTGGATGACCTTATGTCTGTTTTCCATCTCTAACTTTTATGCTTCTGTGCATGGGGAAAAAATCTGTTAATATAATCATGTCCAGAGTGGTATGGCCCTAGGATAGCAGACAAAGAAGAAAAATTATGTTTATTTCTACAAGAGAATTATATTTAATGAGCAAAATTGGTTGTTTTCAGTGTAAAGTCTCTAAGTTCATTCACTGCGTTTACTGTGGGAGTTTTGCAGGAACTAATGACTAACGATGTGTTTAGGCACTGGACTGTTTAATTACATGTAGGTAGTGGTGGTATTCAGTGTTGAGTTAAACATCTCAAAGCCAAAAATTGGAGTCCGTGTAAGAACTGAACCTTGTGAATGCTGTATTGTCGAGTAAGATTGCATGGCTTACTTCTGGTCCTGACCTGCTGTTTGCATTTTCAGTTCTCATGTATTTTGACCCCACGTTGTCATCTGGTTTGGAAAAGTAGAATAGGTTAATTAAAAAAAAAAAAAGTGAAAATCTTTGCTAAATTGATTCACAACGTGATGCTATTTGACGTTCGAATAACATTTTGTAATTATTTTGGAAATATAAGGAAAAAATGTTGCAGAACAAATAAATAAATAAAATCCCCTCATACTCCTGCATGGCTAGAGATGTTTGGCAGGACAAAGTGCATTTTGTGTTGCATCACAATTTGACATAGAAGGTCTAATTTTTTTTTTATAGCAGCCCACTTATACCTACAGAATGCTGCAGTTACATATGCAGAAAGCCATTTAAGATGTCCAAATAACCACTGAAGTGTGCAAGCATAGACTTGTGTGAGTATGCAAGATTTGCAATTGTGGAACCATTTTTTGTGTGTGGACCTTAGGGCCGCCTTCCCCCGTCCCCAAAAAAAGTTGGAAAAAGTTGGCCCTTGGTATCTTAAGCCCAGATCCACAAAGGTACTCTAGGCACCTAACCCCCACATTTAGGGGCTAAGTCCCGTTTTTAGGCACCACTGCAATCCACAGAACTCACGCTTGGTTGCCACCTAACTCTGTAGGTGCCTAAACTCTCTCAGAACCTAAGTTTTTGCAGTAGAAGTTCACAAGGTTGCCTGTGTTTCTACTGCTAAGCACGCACACTGGTTTGTCACTTTAGACCAGTGGTTCTCTACATAGGGCACGCAGAGGTCTTCCAGGGGGTATATCAACTTATGTAGATATTTGCCTAGTTTTACAATGGACTACATAAAAAGCACTAGCGAAGTCAGTACAAACTAAAATTTCATACAGACGATTTGTTTATACTGCTCTGTATACTACACACTGAAATGTAAGTACAATATTTATATTCCAATTGATTTATTTTATAATTGTATGATAAAAATAAGAAAGTAAGCAATTTTTCAGTAATAGTGTGCTGTGACACTTTTGTTTTTTATGTTTGATTTTGTAAACAAATAGATTTTAAGTGAGGTGAAACTTGGGGTACACAAGACAAATCAGACTCCTGAAAGGGGTACAGTAGTCTGGAAAAGTTGAGAGCCACTGTTCTAGGCATCCAGGCTTCTAGCTCTTGCCTAAGTCCCAGAGCGATCCATGAATGGCAGAAAAAATAGGGTGTGGGGTCCGAACAGGGAGGTCGTGCTTAGAGGGTGACTAACTTCACACAAAACAGTTGGGAGGTGGAGGGGAAGGGAGAAGGACTTAATAGCCTTTAGACCTGTGGTTATGGGACTCATCTGGGATCCAGTAGACACCACAGTTCAAGTCTCCCCTCTGCCTGATGAGGAGAAGGGATTTGAACAAAGTTCTGCCATCATTCAGGTGAGGGCTCTAACCATGGGGCTATGCAGGGCCGGCTCCAGGGTTTTGGCCGCCCCAAGCAGTCAAACAAACAAAAAAAGCCGTGATCGCGATCTGTGGTGGCAATTCGGCGGGAGGTCCTCGCCCCGAGCAGGAGTGAGGGACTGTCCGCCGAATTGCCGTCAAACAGCTGGACGTGCTGCCCCTCTCCGAAGTGGCCGCCCCAAGCACCTGCTTGGTAAGCTGGTGCCTGGAGCCGGCCCTGGGGCTATGGAATAGTCTTATGTGGGGCTCCTCAATCTCTCCAACTGAATTTGTTCCACTGTAATTAAATAATTGAAAATTAATTTGAGCAGAAAGAGTAAGAATCACTCTATAGCAGTGGTCCCCAAACCATGGGGGACAGCAGGGCACGGGACAACCCCCATGGGTTCACTTTTGTGGTTCCCGTTTGTAGGCAACTATCTCTCACGTTTCATTGTATAGGGAGCCTAAGCATACAACTCAGGCTTTGTGGATTGCAGGGTTGTTTCTGTTATTCTAAGTGCCTAAAGTTTAGACATTACAATGCTCACCTTCCACAATGCCTAAGTCACTTTGTGGATCCAGGCCTTAATGTCCTTTGATAATAATTGTATGCAGATCATTAAATTGTATATTGATCTTAATCTGCAAATTCCTCAAGGCAGTGCCTATGTCACTTCTTTGTTCTGTGCAGTGCCAAACAATAATTAATAACAATAATAATCATTGCTGATGTTTGTACTATTGATTGAACTACCTTCACCCATCCTCAGAACTTATCAAAAGAACGGTTTCTCACTACCCTACTGTGGAGGATTTAATGGCACATTAATTTATCTCTTTGAGCATCCTTTAGTCAGTATATTTAATATGTTCCCCTTGTCTGTTGTTTTCTTAGCAAAGGGGTGTGTGTGTGTGACAGGTGTTTTTCTGTCACTGCGTTACTCTTTTATGGGTGGGTTCCTTCCATAGCAAAGTGCTTTGTAATGTGTATGTAGCGAAAGGGAGAGAGAGTCTGTGCCAGCAATTATTTACCTTTTTAGTAAGGTTTGAAAGCAAAGGTGACAACTGACATCTGTATTTCTGGACAGACAGGGTTGCGTACACATGTCGACATACTGTAAGAGCCTGTACTGTGATGTACTGCTCAATACTGAGTGTGCTTTGGGGACATGGAACTCAGAACTACGTTTGAGATTCTGCAAAGTGTCATCTGAATGGACTACAGGGAGGTGACAGTTGACTTTTGTCAGCAGGATGTTAATAATGTGTTATGTATTTATGCCATATCTTTGCTTTTGTATTTATGGCATAGCTACACCAGGAAATAGGTCGATATAACGATGTCGCTCAGGGGTGTGAAAAATCCATACCCCTGAACGAGGCAGTTAAATCAACCTAATCCCCGATGTAGACAGCACTATGTGGATGGGAGAATTCTCCCATTGACCTAGCTACTGCCTCTCAGAGAGGTGGATTATCTAGGGTTACCATACGTCCGGATTTTCCCGGACATATCCGGCTTTTTGGGCTCCAAATCCCCGTCCGAGGGGAAATCCCAAAAATCATAGAATCATAGAATATCAGAGTTGGAAGGGACCTCAAGAGGTCATCTAGTCCAACCCCCTGCTCAAAGCAGGACCAATTCCCAGCTAAATCATCCCAGCCAGGGCTTTGTCAAGCTGGGCCTTAAAAACCTCCAAGGAAGGAGACTCCACCACCTCCCTAGGTAACGCATTCCAGTGTTTCACCACCCTCCTAGTGAAATAGTTTTTCCTGATATCCAACCTGGACCTCCCCCACTGCAACTTGAGACCATTGCTCCTTGTTCTGTCATCAGCCACCACTGAGAACAGCCGAGCTCCATCCTCTTTGGAACCCCCCTTCAGGTAGTTGAAGGCTGCTATCAAATCCCCCCTCATTCTTCTCTTCTGGAGACTAAACAATCCCAGTTCTCTCAGCCTCTCCTCATAAGTCATGTGCTCCAGACCCCTAATCATTTTTGTTGCCCTCCGCTGGACTCTTTCCAATTTTTCCACATCCTTCTTGTAGTGTGGGGCCCAAAACTGGACACAGTATTCCAGATGAGGCCTCACCAATGTCGAATAAAGGGGAACGATCACATTCCTCGATCTGCTGGCAATGCCCCTACTTATACAGCCCAAAATGCCGTTAGCCTTCTTGGCAACAAGAGCACACTGTTGACTCATATCCAGCTTCTCGTCCACTGTGACCCCTAGGTCCTTTTCAGCAGAACTGCTACCTAGCCATTCGGTCCCTAGTCTGTAGCTATGCATGGGATTCTTCCGTCCTAAGTGCAGGACTCTGCACTTGTCCTTGTTGAACCTCATCAGGTTTTTTTTCTGCCCAATCCTCTAATTTGTCTAGGTCCCTCTGTATCCGATCCCTACCCTCTAGTGTATCTACCACGCCTCCTAGTTTAGTGTCATCTGCAAACTTGCTGAGAGTGCAGTCCACACCATCCTCCAGATCATTAATAAAGATATTAAACAAAACCGGCCCCAGGACCGACCCTTGGGGCACTCCACTTGAAACCGGCTGCCAACTAGACATGGAGCCATTGATCACTACCCGTTGAGCCCGACGATCTAGCCAGCTTTCTATCCACCTTACAGTCCATTCATCCAGCCCATACTTCTTTAACTTGGTGGTAAGAATACTGTGGGAGACCGTATCAAAAGCTTTGCTAAAGTCAAGAAATAACACATCCACTGCTTTCCCCTCATCCACAGAGCCAGTTATCTCATCATAGAAGGCAATTAGGTTAGTCAGGCACGACTTCCCCTTCGTGAATCCATGCTGACTGTTCCTGATCACTTTCCTCTCCTCTAAATGTTTCATAATTGATTCCTTGAGGACCTGCTCCATGATTTTTCCAGGGACTGAGGTGAGGCTGACTGGCCTGTAGTTCCCCGGATCCTCCTTCTTCCCTTTTTTAAAGATGGGCACTACATTAGCCTTTTTCCAGTCATCTGGGACCTCCCCCGATCGCCATGAGTTTTCAAAAATAATGGCTAATGGCTCTGCAATCTCACCCGCCAACTCTTTTAGCACCCTCGGATGCAGCGCATCCAGCCCCATGGACTTGTGCACGTCCAGTTTTTCTAAATAGTCCTGAACCACTTCTTTCTCCACAGAGGGTTGGTCACCTTCTCCCCATGCTGTACTGCCCAGTGCAGCAATCTGGGAGCTGACCTTGTGCGTGAAGACAGAGGCAAAAAAATCATTGAGTACATTAGCTTTTTCAACATCCTCTGTCACTAGGTTGCCTCCCTCATTCAGTAAGGGGCCCACACTTTCCTTGATTTTCTTCTTGTTGCTAACATACCTGAAGAAACCCTTCTTGTTACTCTTAACATCTCTTGCTAACTGCAACTCCAAGTGTGATTTGGCCTTCCTGATTTCACTCCTGCACGCCTGAGCAATATTTTTATACTCCTCCCTGGTCATTTGTCCAATCTTCCACTTCTTATAAGCCTCTTTTTTGCATTTAAGATCAGCAAGGATTTCACTGTTTAGCCAAGCTGGTCGCCTGCCATATTTACTATTCTTTCTACACATCGGGATGGTTTGTTCCTGCAACCTCAATAAGGATTCTTTAAAATACAGCCAGCTCTCCTGGACCCCTTTGCCCTTCATGTTATTCTCCCAGGGGATCCTGCCCATCTGTTCCCTGAGGGAGTCAAAGTCTGCTTTTCTGAAGTCCAGGGTCCGTATTCTGCTGCTCTCCTTTCTTCCTTGTGTCAGGATCCTGAACTCGACCATCTCATGGTCACTGCCTCCCAGGTTCCCATCCACTTTTGCTTCCCCTACTAGTTCTTCCCTGTTTGTGAGCAGCAGGTCAAGAAAAGCTTTGCCCCTAGTTGGTTCCTCCAGCACTTGCACCAGGAAATTGTCCCCTACACTTTCCAAAAATTTCCTGGATTGCCTGTGCACCGCTGTATTGCTCTCCCAGCAGATATCAGGGTGATTAAAGTCTCCCATGAGAACCAGGGCCTGTGATCTAGCAATTTCTGCTAGTTGCCAGAAGAAAGCCTCGTCCACCTCATCCCCCTGGTCTGGTGGTCTATAGCAGACTCCAACCACAACATCACCCTTGTTGCTCCCACTTCTCAACTTTATCCAGAGACTCTCAGGTTTTTCTGCAGTATCATACCGGAGCTCTGAGCAGTCATACTCCTCTCTTACATACAACGCAACTCCCCCACCTTTTCTGCCCTGCCTGTCCTTCCTGAACAGTTTATATCCATCCATGACAGTACTCCAGTCATGTGAGTTGTCCCACCAAGTCTCTGTTATTCCAATCACATCATAGTTCCCTGACTGTGCCAGGACTTCCAGTTCTCCCTGCTTGTTTCCCAGGCTTCTTGCATTTGTGTATAGGCACTTAAGATAACTCAATGATCGTCCCTCTTTCTCAGCATGAGACAGGAGTCCTCCCCTCTTGCGCTCTCCTGCTCGTGCTTCCTCCCAGGATCCCATTTCCCCACTTACCTCAGGGCTTTGGTCTCCTTCCCCCGGTGAACCTAGTTTAAAGCCCTCCTCACTAGGTTAGCCAGCCTGCTGGCGAAGATGCTCTTCCCTCTCTTCGTTAGGTGGAGCCCGTCTCTGCCTAGCACTCCT
>NC_048303.1:67507078-67628503 GCF_013100865.1 Trachemys scripta elegans | reverse complement strand
GGGGGCCGGCGGTGCCGGGCTGGGGGCTCGGGGGCCGGCCGGGCCGGGGGCCGGCGGTGCCGGGCTGGGGGCTCGGGGGCCGGCCGGGCCGGGAGCTGGCAGGGCCGGGCCGGGGGCTCGGGAGCCAGGCTGGCGGGGCTCGGCCGGCGGTGCTGGGCGGGCCGAGGGTGCTCGGCCGGGGACCGGCAGTGCTGGGCGGGCTGGAGATGCGGGGGGGAAGGAGGGGACAGGCAGACTGGGCCGCATCTCCTCCCCCCACACTCCCCTTACCTGCTTCAGGCTTCCCGCGAATCAAATATTCGCGGGAAGCAGGGGAGGGGACGGAGTTGGGGCGGGGACTTTGGGGTTGGGGCGGGGCTGGGGGCGGGGGCGGGGCCCAGTGGAGTGTCCTCCTTTTGGAGGCTTAAAATATGGTAACCCTAGATTATCTACGCTGACAGGGAAAGCCCTCCTATCTGCATAGCTCGTGTCTTCACTGAAGTGCTACAGTGGCACAGCTGCCGCAGTGCAGCTGTACCACTACAGCATTTAAGTGTAGACCAGTCCTTACTCTCTCGTATGCAGTAAATGCTCATCCTCTCTTATGCTGTCATTAGAGGCAATTGGCTCTCTTTAGATTGCAAGTTTTTTGGGGGATAAGGAATGTGTGCCTTACTGTATATTTGCACTGTGCCTAGCATGTTTTGGGTGCGCCTGTAATTCATATACTAAGTAACATTCAGTCCTTTTTAAACAGAACATGGAAGTTGCTAGGGGTCACACTTTTGACATTTACTAAATTATTGTTTGTAAAAATATTTTTATCATGTGCAGTACTAGCCTATTTAAATGTATATGGTTGCCTTGTGAAGCCTTTGCTTAAGACTGAAATCGTGGTTTGTTTTTGTTTTTTCCAAGTAACTTTTAATTCTGTGTCAGGCTTCATATTCCTTAGTCCTTCATTGTAGAGCGTGCAAATTTCATATTGCAGATTGGTTACTATGCAGATTTACTACAGTCTGGGCTACCTGAACAGAAATCTCCTGTACTGTCTGGAAATGAGACATGCAAAGGGAAATGCTCTTCAGCCTCCTGAGAAGGTCAACAAGGTGTTGTTGAGATTTAAAGTAATCTCTGGTCTGGATCAGACTGAAAGCTCTAATTGATAAGAGATTAGTCTTGATGGATATGTCCTACTGTCACATGTGATGGAAAGCGGTGAGACTCACTCATAGTGAATTGTGTTGGAGGGAGAGAAGACTGAAGCTGAGTCACTTTCAGTTCATTAAAAGGCATTGTAGAGACTGAGGGTGCAAAGGGATCTAATGAACTGAACAGTTGTAGGATTTGTTAGGCAAAAATCGCTCTGTTCGCCACTTATGGGAGGAAGAAGCCATTAATTAAGGTAAGGGCATTGTCCTTCAGAAGTAGATATTGGAAGTTTTATTTATTACAAGAATATTTTAAAAGTGCACATTGCTGTTGTGCTGCAGAAAAACTGACTGTTTTGTAGCTGGGCATTATCTGAGAAACAACTGGAATGCAAAAATGCCTTTGAACTCAGGACTGATTTGTTTTTGCTTCACGGGCAGTCAGCATCAATGTTTTTGAACAAAAGGGAGGAGGCCGATTACCAAAAGGTTTCCTGATCATGTGGATAAGAAGCTCTTAAAGAGAAACCGGAAAACAGAAATTCTCACTAATAATTAGCGGTCTGCTGCATTTTGTGACATTTTACAGATTGTAAAAGAAGGAGAATTAAATATCTGCAGTATGCAGCAGGCTGGTTAGGATGTCTAACAGCATTGCCATGGGAAAAACATTGACTAGAATGCTGAAGTATGCAAAATGCCTTTCTTTTATTGGACTTGCGAGCTTAAAAGTAGTTAGTATGAAACATATTAACAACCCGACAACTTCCATGCTGGCCCATAATTGAATATATATAAGCCTTAGCTGTGGGAGGAGGAGGATGTGGATTATTTACCAACAGTCAGAAATCCCCTGAGTTTAGCATTCTGCATTTCTTTTTCCTGTTTGAAGAATGCAACTTTATTCCTGTTCTGGGGAAGAAGCAGGGCACAGCTTCAGACTGGATTTAAAGCGCTAGTCTCTTCTCTTAAGGACCCCTCCCCCTCAAACAAACAGACACATACACTCTCACATACACACGCACGCATGAGAAGGGCTTGTACTAAGGAAGCAGCTGTGAACACAGGCAGATCATACAACTCATAGCTGTGGCTAGAATCTGACTTGAAAGGATTAAAAAAGGAAGAAGGAAAAAGATCTAGAAGACGGACACATGATACTAAAAGGGTAGCTTTGATGGTTAGTAGGTTTGTAGATTACTACTTGCTTCCCCCGAGACTTGACTTAGGTCATTCATCTCTCTGTCTCACTCAGCGTGTGTGTGTGTGTAGGGGACGGGACTAGAAAACCTGCAACCAGAAGTACATATCTGGGTTAAGAACAAACTGTCTGTACTAGGTGAGTTTATTGATTTTTTTTTTTCTGGAAATAGCATGGAACAGTCATTATTTCCTGTTATGTCTCTTCATGCACCCGTGTAGAATACTAAAGCTTCTTAATTTTTAATCATCCACTCCTTTATTTTGTTTAAGCCGAATACTACAGTCAGATAATCATGACTTGCCACGTTTTTCATGACTGTTGCTGCCTTGCATTTGTATTCTTGAAAGTTTGGCAAGACTGGCTAAGGGGGCGGGGGTAGGCAGGGAGGAGAGTGAGGCAGCCAACGAGGTGGGGGCAGGGAGTGACAGCCTAGCAGAGGAAAGCCTTTAGTATTTCCATTTGCTGGTTGCAGTTGGAGGTTCTGAAATGAGTCATGTGCTGCGATAGACAGTGACTGCAGATGTGGTAGATGTTGGCTAGATTACTGAGGATGCAAGATCCAGGTAGGAGAGCAGTGAGATGGCAAGTAATAGCTAGCTCCAGCTAATCCAGTGTGTTATGCCCTTTTTTTATATTGCATCTTTTCTGTGGCCAAGGCCAGGTTTACCCTTGAGAGCTTACAGCGGCAGATCTGTACTGATGCAGCTGTGCTGGCGTAAGATCTCCTGTGTAGCCACTCTAAGCCAACAGGAGAGAGCTCTCCTTTCGACATAATTAAATCACCCCCAGCGAGCACTCCTGCCAACATAGCGCTGTCCATACCGGCGCTTCTATTGTGTGTTTTCACACCCCCGAGCGGCATAAGTTATACTGGCAAAAGTGCTAGTGTAGACATAGCCTAATGTTTAGTTCCCATCTTTGCTATGTAATGGACAGAGCCCAGAATTTTTTTACAGATGTTTCAGACAAGTGCCAACCTGTGTGGACAAGGCATAACTTTTTTTAAAGAAAGGTTGTTGAAAACTATACTTGGACTTAGGTGGATGATAAATTTTCCTGTCCTGTTTTTTGTGGCTCTGTATGGTATATAATATTACTGGAAAGAATAGCAAGTTAATTTGCTGTCCTGATTTTTCATCGACATTGTAATTACTCTATTTTATAGATACTGAGGTAGCATGGTTACGTGACTTGTTCAAGGCCACAAAGTAGGCAGGGTTAGTGCCAGGATTATAACTCATGAGTTCTTGGTTCCCAATCCTGTGACCAGACCACTAGATTGTATCTCAGGGTTATTTGTGGTAGAAAATAATAGGTTTTAGGGCTGTTTGAAATAACTCATTGGCTTGGAGGGAAGGAGTTTGGACAGGGAGAAGCACAAGTAAATCCTAATTTTAGAGGCTCTCAGCAAAGAAACTGAAATAAGGATAATGTCAAAGGTATAGGTAAGGGAGCAGGATATGTAAATATGAGCTCATCATATGTAATTGTAGTAGTAGGTAACACATGGACAGCTCAGCTGAGTTGTTAGCATTGTTGTTGGATCTTTAATTTCTGCATTTCCTTTGCCTAAGTGTAAGCTCTTTGAGCTAGGGACTGTGTTTGTACTTTGTCCAGCACAATGAGTTCCTGCTCCTTGTCTGGGGCTCATAGGTGCTACTGCAATACAAATAATGGTTCTGAAACCCTAAGTGGGTTTTTTTCATGTTGCAGTCGTCATTTCCCCCCTTTATAATCCCACACATCCTGTAGCAGCTGCTCTTACAGCCTTTAGCCTGCATCCAAGGCTTGTCTACACTGGGCTCTTTTTACCAAAAATTTCTCACTGCTCAGAGGGCCTGCTACTGTTGTCAATAGCTAGCGGTCATTGATGCTTTAACCACTATGGCATGTATGTCTGCTTTCAATGGGAATACATTTCAGCTCCAGCAGCGTCTCGGAACCGTGTCTAAACAAGAGCTCCTACCAGAGTCATGGAGCTCATGAGAAATTGGCAAAACATTCTATATTGTAGACATGGCTCAAGAAGGCAGGAGAAGTGCCTATCTCTAGGCAGATTCTTCCAAGACCAGACACTAGAGGATGGGACTATGCAATTCACACACTCCTCTTCCTCTAGCCATGTATTGAAAGCAATGAAATCTTCTGTGATACTTCCAAGGTTGGCTCTAAACCTCAGCACTTTGCATTGGGCTAGCTCATCTGAGGAATCTTGAAAATACAGACTGTATTCTCCTACTATCTAGTTCCTACTTGTTTTGGCAGGCTGGGATGGGTCATAAGGGATTTCTGCGTGATGCCTGTACATATCCTTGGCCCTGTAGCTTAGCAACCTTCCTGAAGATAAGGAGGTTTGACGGGATTCCCTTCCAAGCCCACTAGTGAACCTCAGAGCATTGTTAATTATCTTGTTTTTATAAACATGGAGAATTTGTTAAAGAAAAAATTCTCCTTTGAAAAAGTCATTGAGATCTAGTCTGTAGGGCAAACGGCTTTGTTAACAGTAATGAGTGGGGGGGAGGGTTTGCAGCAGCCTTTTTTTAAACAATTTTTTTCTTTGAGGTCTTTTAAAGTAACACTATAGGCAATTCTTACTCATTTGTGTTCCTGTTTTATGTATTTGTTTATTTTATTGTTGTAATCCATTCAAGCCCTCTGTATTTCCCCTTCCCCTGGCATGCTGTATGACTCTGAATAGGCCAAAACTTCGTACCCAGGGCAGTAGCCACCATCTGTCATTTTTGTTACTTTTCCTTTTTCTTGCAGAGAGAGGCTCCTACTGTCCTTTCCTAACTTTAAAGAACAGGGAGGGGCAGTAGGAGGAAGAAATAGAATGGATCTGATGGATACAGAGGCTTTCCGTTCTCTGGACTTTGAGATGTCAATTTTCCCATAAATCACGCTACTGTTAAGACAAATCTCCTACCTGTCTAGTTGCATCTGCTGTGTATTTTGCTGCTTTTTTGTAAGGCACTCGTAGTGATGCATTTCACCCTTTAATAGGGTTGTATCTGCACTAGCAGAAATGGGACCTCTAATTCACCACCACCATGAGAGCAACAGTGGTAGCAGTAGTGTAGACAAGGCTCAGGTGTTTTTTAACCATCATGTACACAGCTCAGAGTAGAGTTATAAGACTGTGTTAAAATCACCTCAGCCTGATTTCTCTATGGAGTTAAGAAGGAATGTATCCCTCATGTATGTAGGGAGAGGAATTATTTAAGCTCAGTACCAATGTGGGCACAAGAACAAATGGATATAAACTGGCCATCAGGAAGTTTAGACTTGAAATTAGATGAAGGATTCTAACCATCAGAGGAGTGAAGTTCTGGAACAGCCTTCCAAGGGGAGCAGTGGGGGCAAAAGACATATCGGGCTTCAAGACTAAGCTTGATAAGTTTATGGAGGGGATAGCCTAATTTTGGCAATTAATTGATCTTTGACCTTTAACGGTAAATATGCCCAATGGCCTGTGATGGGATGTTAGATGGGGTGGGATCTGAGTTATTACAGAGAATTCTTTCCTGGGTGTCTGGCTGGTGAGTCTTTCCCACATGCTCAGGGTTTAGCTGATTGCCATATTTGGGGTCGGGAAGGAATTTTCCTCCAGGGCAGATTGGCAGAGGCCTTGGGGTTTTTTCGCCTTCCTCTGCAGCGTGGGGCACGGGTCACTTGCTGGAGGATTCTCTGCACCTTGAAGTTTTTAAACCATCATTTGAGGACTTCAGTGGCTCAGACATAAGTTAGGGGTTCGTTGCATGAGTGGGTGGGTGAGATTCGGCGGCCTGCATTGTGCAGGAGGTCAGACTAGATGATCATATTGGTCCCTTCTGACCTTAAAGTCAATGATTCTGTGACTCTGTCGCATTGGCTATGCACATCTGTTTTGTTTTTTTCCTCTGAAACATCAGATATTGCTCTCTGCCAGAGACAACATTCTGGACCTGACAGACTACTGTCCTGATCCGCTGTGGCAAATCCGATGTTCCCAGTCAGCACACACAATTATAGTTATTTTTAAAGACCTGCTCTTCAGCTCCCCAGTCATTCTGTAATAGTATGTAGTACACAGGACAGTGTGAATTGGCCCACGTTTTGTTTATCTGTGTCTACTGGTCTTGCCCTTGTAGCAATAACTCTTTTTTTCATTTGTACTCATAGCATACTCCACATCTGTTGCCGGGGCATCTTTCCTCTGGCTGGGGAAGCAGATACAAGCATATTCACACTTTCTTATCTTCTTTTTAAAAAAACTCTGTCTTTTGTTCACATATGCACTCTCATAGAGAAGATATATTTCTCCTTCCCTGCACCTCCCTGTAGACAGGATGCTTGAGGTCCCCAAAAACATTCAGAAGGTGAGTGTGAGCGATAGCAAGTGTGCTTCTGGGCTGCTAGCATTCCGCTGGGCTGCTGACCTCCTTTTCAGAATTTTGATGCTCCAGTTTGTTTTACCACATTAATTTTCAAGATCAAATTCAGAAAATTTACAAACCTGCCAGTCTGACAGCTTATTCCCTGTCATTAGCAACCCAGGCATGGCTTTTGCAATGCAGCAGAGACAAAAATATTCAATAAATCATTGTTCATAGAGCTCCATAAGTATACACAGCACTAAACAAAACACAGAAACACAAGGTCCCTGCCCCGAGGAGCTTGTAAACTAACTTTGACAAAAACAATACATGAGACAAACTTCAAATGCAAAAAGAGACTTCATTGAGTAGGTCACTGTAGGAAAACTTGTCAAAGGAAGTGAGATTTGGAGGAGGAAAGGAAAGAGAGAAAGCACACTTTACTCAGAAAATAGGAGACAGTTCCAAGCAAATAGGGGTCTGCAAAAAGAAGGTATAAAAAACAGAGTGGGGGAAGGAGAAATAGGAGGCTGTTAAAAGAGCTTAGCGTAATCCAGGAAGAAGAGGGGGATGGGAAAGAGGGGGATTGTTTTGGCAGGGTGAGGAGGAAGGAGAGATGTAGGCATGTTCAGTATTGTACAGAGCCTTGATGGTCAGGACAAGGAGCCTATACTTAATGCAGGAGAAATTAAGCCAGTGAAGATATTTGAGAAGGGGTGACATGGCTGTAGCATCAGGAAAAGATCATGTAGCCATTGTGTTTTGGGTATACTGAGAGGGAGATGGGGGAGAGCAGGGAGGTTGCAACAATCAAGATGACCAAAGCGTGGACCTGGTATATAGCAACCAGAGAGGAAGAAGTGATCCAGTTCAGCAAGAGCCTGATTGTGGGACAAGCTCTACTCAGTGATGGTTAGACCTCAGCTGGAGTACTATGTCCATTTTTGGCCACTAGTGTATAGAAAGGATGTAGAGAAATTGGAAAGGATCCAGAGGTGAGTGACAAAGATAATCAAATGGATGGAATGCAAGCCATATGAGTAAAGGCTGAAGGAACTGGGTATGTTTAGTTTGGAAAAGAGGAGATGGGGGGGGGCAGGGAATGATAGTGGTCTTCAAATACTTGAAAGACTGCCACAGAAAGAGAAAAGTTGTTCTCTCTTGCTCCAGAGAGCAGGACAAGAGGCGATGGATTCAAACTACAGCACAGCAGCTTTAGATTAAATCTCAGGAAAAACTTCTTAACTGTAAGAACAGCAGGACAATGGAACAGACTGCCTGGGGAAATCATGGAAGTTCCGTCACTGGAGGTTTTCAGAAAAAAGGCTGGATAGCCATCTGTCTTGGATGGTTTAGATACAACAAATCTTGCATCTTGGCGGTGGGTTAGCCTAGATGGGGCCCTCTTGTGGTCCCTTCTAACCCTTATGGTTCTATGATTCTAAGCAGAGAGAGAGCGCGCACGCAGAGTCATAGTTAATATCAAGGTTGTAAACCTTTGTGACATAAGATGGTGGACTTGTCTTAGGCTTGAAGCCTGGGGGTAAATGTTGGCAGCTTGAAGGAGAAGAGCTGGCAGAAGAATATGGTCCAGTGGAGGAAGGTGCACCAGGGCATCTGAGGTGAGAGAGTATGCCTTGCCTGTCCTAAGGAGACATTGCTAGTTTTTAGAAGGCTTCCCATTGCTGGTGGCAGTCCTTGACCACTTCACCCCAACTCCAGGACTGCTTACAGAAACAAATTTGAATAAAAGTGTGCGCGTGTGTGTGTGTGTGGGGGGGGTGATTTTGCTGCTGTTAGTGGGATAAGGGAGCTTGCCCCATGCTTTGGCAACTCCCTAGGGCAGATCAAAGATACTAGTTCCATCCTCTCTGCGGAGGTTTGGGTTTATTTTACTGCTCTCCTTGTGTGTAGAGCAGCAGCAACAACTGCCTTCACACTCCTGTCACCAGTCTGTTTGAATTTATGCATGCTGCACATGCTAGGCGGATAGCCCCTATCCTCCAAAGCCGATGAGACCCTTCCAGTGTAGGCGCACACAACTTTTCTAGAGGAAGGCAGGACAAGAGGGAGTCTTCTTTCCCTAGAAAGGTTCCAGTTTGACAACCGTGAGCTTCCTTGTCAGCAGCAGGTACCTGTTTGCAGGTGCTGCTTTGTCCTTATTTATGGCTAATGGCAAGGGAGGGTCTGTTCTCAGTCAGAAAATAAGATGAGGTTTGTTTTTAAAAAGAAACTTGAACTAAAATATTTGTTTTTATATTTAAAGTCAAAAACCTATTTTGTGTTGGTTTTAAAAGGACAGGTTTGAGAGTGGGGTCATGAGAGCTACACTTTAAACTGCAGACACCACCACTGTGTTGTATCTTCTGTTTTTTGTTTGTTTATTTGTTTGTTTTTTAAGGAAATTTGGTGGAGTTGGGTTTTTGGTGACTTGCTGGAACCCATTTGGCAATTTTCAGTTGTCTTCAAAGAGGTTCAGTGTTGTCAAAGTACTGGAGACACTAACTGACCTAGTGGGAAGTGCTTCAGCAGGGAATTCCTGACTGAGCGGTTTCTCAGCTTGAGGCAGGGAGATCTGGATAACCCCTGGGAATTTCTGTGTTGTCCCAGGCCCTCCCTACGGATTCAATTTCATTGTAGCTTCTAACAGTTAAAACTGCCTTTCTAATTGTTGTTACTGTTAACTCCTGATATAAATGATTTAAGAACTTGATCTAACTCATTCTTAGTTTTGTCTGGGTACCGAGGCTTGTATTCACAGAACTGCTTGGATTTGCTTCCTAAACAGAGTTAACTTGGCTTCTTTCTCTGTGATTCAACAGCTAGCTCTGCCATTCTTTTCGTCCAAATCCCCCTTCCCTTGGTATTTTTATAAGGCACAAACATTTTGTCTTCCTGAAGCTGGAAGGAATTTTATAGTAGTGGCCTTTCTGTCAGTTTCTGCTCCAGTGGGAAGAACCTTTTGGCTATACTAAAACTGATTCCAGATGACTTCTGAAAGGCCACAATACATGTGGCCCCTTGTGTAGTTATGCCTGTTACTCAGTTTCATATGCAGAATAGAGAGCAGCTTAATATGTGATGATTTCCCAAGTTCCTTCTTTCTGAACTTAGTTGCATACCCAGACTTGCACACAGTCCAGACAGTCCAGAACAGGCTGGATCCCACTCTAACTCACTAGGAGAGAGGCCAGCCTGAGAGCAACGAAATCATAATCATTTGGAGGCAGATTCCCTCATTTTTATATTTATTTTTAGACAGTTTTTAGTCTCTTCCTCTAGCATTGCAGGATTTTACTGTATGTTTCAATGAGATATAGAATCATAGAAATGTAGGGCTGGAAAGGACCTCGAGAAGTCATCAAGTGCAGCCCCCTGCACCATGGTAGGACCAGCTAAACCTAGCTGACAAGTGTACGTCCAGCCTGTTTTTTCCACAACCTCTTGGAAGCCTATTCCAAAGCTTAACTATCCTTATAGATAGAAAGCTTTTCCTAATATGTAAACTAAATCTCTCTGGCTGCAAATTAAGCCCATTACTTCTTGCCCTACCTTGGGTGGATGTAGAGAACAATTGATCACCATCCTCTTAAACAGCTCTTAACATATGAAAAAACTGTATCAGGTCCAGCGGGACCAGCGGACCTCCCACAGGCATGCTGCCGAAGGCTGCCTGCCTGCCTTGCTTGGGGCGGCAAAAAAGCTAGAGCCGCCGCTGATCAGGTCCCCTCTGTCATCTTTTCTCAAGACTAAACATGCTCAGTTTTTTTTTTAATCTTTAATCATAGGTCAGGTTTTCTAACCCTATTCTCATTTTTGTAGCCCTCCTCTGAACTTTTTACAGTTTGTCCCCATTTTTCCTAAAATGTGGCATCTAGAATTGGACATGGTACTCCAGCTGAGGCATCACTAGCGTCGAGATGAGCAGGATGATTACCTACATACATACAACACTCAAGTTAATACACCCTAGAATGATATTAGCCTTTTATTTTTATTTTTTGGCAAGTGCATTGTCATGACCCACAGCCCTCAAACCCACGTCCATGGGATTCACAGGAGCAGCCATGCTCCAGCCCTCCACTTGGCAGCTTGCTGATAACTACTTATCCAGCCCCAATCTGAGGCTCTGACCCTGACGTCCTATTGGCAATCCCAGGGCAGCCAATTGGCCCACTGGCCCTATTTAAGACAGGAACAGGAAGCTGTCCGAACAAAAGGGATCCATTCTGCTCTGAACTGTCCTGCTTTCCCAGCTTGACTTCCTGGCATGCCAACCTGGCTTGACTCTAGGCATCTGACTTGAGGTTCTGATCTCCATTTTGTCTCTTGCCTCTGACCCCCTGTTACCTTGACCTGGCCTGACAGTGGTTACAAACTTATGGTTCTGATCTCAAGTTTGTCTCCTGCTTCTGATCTCCCAGTATCCTGACCCAGCTGACTCTCGACTCCTCTCATGACTGTAGACTCTGGATCTGCATCATATTGTTGTTTCATATGCAATTAGTGATCCACTATAACCCGCAAATCCTTTTCAGCAGTTATCACCCAGGCAGTTATTCCCCATTTTGTATATGTGAATTTGATTTTTCCTTCCAAGTGAGGTAATTTGCACTTGGTTTCATTGCATTTCATCTTGTTGAAATCAGACCCATTCTCCAATTTGTCAAGGTCATTTTGAATTTTAATTCTGTCCTCCAAAGTGTTTGCAACCCCTTCCAACTTGGTGTCATCCAAAGATTTTATAAGCATATGCTCTACTCCATTATTCAAGTCATTAATGAAAATATTGAATGGTACTGCAGGATCCCACTACAAGCGCTCTTCCAGTTTGTCAGCAAACCATTGATAACTACTTTCAGTGCAGTCTTTCAACCAATTATGCACCTGCCATATAGTAATTTCATCTACACCTTATAATTTGCTTATAAGAATGTCATGTGGGACTGTGTCAAAAGCCTTACTAAAATCAAAATATGTCACTTATACTTCTTCCCCCCATCCACTAGGCCAGTAACCCCGTCAATGAAGGAAATCAGGTTGGTTTGGCATGATTTGTTCTTGACAAATCCATGCTGGCTCTTCCTTATAACTCTATTATCATCTAGTTGGCCGTTGGAAGACAAGATACTGGGCTAGATGGACCATTGATCTGACCCAGTTTGGCCATTCTTATTGTCTTATGTAAATACTTAAAAATTGATTGTTTAATAATTTATTCCAATATCTTTACAAGTGAGGCTGACTGGTTTATAATTCTCCAGGTCCTCCATCATTATTCCCTTTTTAAAGATAGGTACTTTGTTTGCCCTTCTCCAGTGTTCTGGGATCTTACCTGTCCTCTGGGATTTCTTATAGGTAATTGCTAACAGTTCTGAGATTTCTTAGGTAGTTCCTTAAGTACCCTAAGATGAATTTCATCAGGCTCTGCCACCTTGAATATATCTAATTTATCTATATATTCTTTAACCTGTGTTTTCTCTATTTTGGCTTGCATTTCTTCCTTGCATTCCTTCTCTTGTTAATATTAATTGTGTTTAGTATCTAGTTACCATTAAATTTTTTTAGTAAATACTGAAGCAAAACAGGTATTAAGCACCACAGCTTTTTAGATATCATTAACTATTAGCGTTCCTTTCTTGCTAAGTAGATGACATGCACTTTCCTTCATCTTTCTCTTGTTCCTAATGTATTTCCTCTTCTGGTGCTGTTGTAGTCATCTATGGTTGGCCAGCATTCTCCACCCCACTGTCAGTGAAGTCCCGGTACTCTTAGATGCTGTGCAAATGCCATCTCCTGTGCCTATCTTACCTGCTTCCTGACGGACTCCACCAACAGACACCTCTCTCACCTGGTGGGTCCCCTTGCCTGGCTTTTGTTGGCACGAATATGCAGGCTGTATTCCTAACAAGTCAAGACCAGGTCTGGATGGATGTCTGTCGGGGTCCTCCACAGGTGCAGGCAGAGGAAGAGCTAGCAGTGGTGTTGGCAACACACCATTTTCCTCCCGGGGCAGGTTCTTCCTTGTAGAGTACTTGAAAGTTAAGGAAACAACAAACAACCCTGCCTCCTTCCACTGACAAACTCAGTTGGCTACCTCCCTTAGGGTTTGTTTACACCGCAATTAAAAACCTGTGGCTGACCCCTGCCAGCTGACATGGGCTCATGGAGCTCAGGCTCAGGGACTGTTTAATTCCAGTGTAGACGACTGGGCTCAGGCTGCAGACTGAGCTCTGGGACCCTCCCACCTCGCAGGGTCCTAGAGCCCGGGCTACAGCCCAAGCATCTACACAACAATTAAACAGCCCCTTGGCCTGAGCCCTGTGAGCCCAAGTCAGCTGGCACGTGCCAGCCAGGGGGTTTTAATTGCTGTGTAGCCATACCCTTGGTCTCCCAGCTTCCTTTGTCTCACCAGTCACATGTAATTCTTTTTCAAAATCTTTAACATTGCCCCAATTTAACAAACTGGACTAAAGCAGCTTTTTTGTATTTGGTACAGGCCAGGATTTGTTAGCTTTGCTATTCCCCGCCCACATTCTCATTTGGTTTGTTGTTGTGCAAGTCCTGATGTATTCGTTGTAAACAAAAATAATTGATTCTTAAAAGTGTGTTTGGGAAGAGCTGTAGTCAGCACTCTGCAAAGTAAAGTGGTGTCCCTTACCAAGTGCTGAGTGCTGTAGGGGATTATGGTGGAGTCCTCTCTGAGAAGCAAGAAGTAATATGAACCAAAGGATAGATCAGAACTAGATCAGGCTACCCAGTTAATGATTTTAGATTTTAGATGCTTTCCTGAAGTATAATCACTCTGAGCTGTGACTGTTATAAGAAATCCAGACACACTCCTTATGCTACTATAGAGAGGGATATTTTAAAAGAGCTAGTAGCCTGTGTGTGAGAGGTGGGGATATAACATAGTCCTTTGGTACAAGTGCAGTTATGCTGGTTTAATTGACCGTTCCAAAGGCAAGTTAACATTTTGCAGAACTTTTGAGACGACTATTTATATTATGTTTTCATTTTCTCTTGAATTTTTCCTTTTTTGTTTTTCATTCCCATTTCCCATTTTCTAAAGAGGGGGGGATTAAGGGTATTAAACCCAGAGATAGATTCTAAATGAATCATTCAAGATTAGCTATGGAAAAGATCTCTAGGTTTTCTAGTCCACACCCCTTCTAATGCTTTTATCCAGCCTTCTAAAATTCTCAAGTAATGCGGTTTCTACAACCTCCTGTCGGAGACTGTTCTCAGTTGAATAGATCTCTGTCAGGAAGCTTTCTTGGTATTCAGCCTAATTTTTCCATGTCTTAATACCACCCATTACTCCTAGTTATATTACTGTGCACCAGGTAAGTCCTATTCCCCACTGGGTTCTACATCCTTCAAAACTTAGGCTGCTATTCTGCCTCTTTTTATCCTGTCCCTTAGCCAAATTATACATCTCGCATGTTAACTTCACAGGTGCTCAGTTGTTCTGTGATAGGCATGACATATAAACCTGTGTAGACAAATAAATAAATTAATCACTTTTGTGCCTTAAATATTTTTGTTGTTCTTTGCTGAATTTCCTCCAGAGCATCAGTATCTTCCTGGTATTGAATTTCGCAGAACTGAATGAATTATTGCAGATGGCTTCTTACAAGAGCCACACAAACAAGAATGGTCACCTTCCTGCTCCATGACATGATTCCTCTGCATATATGCAGCCCCAATGTCTGCCGGCCCTTTTTGCGGCCATTTCATTTTCCCCTACACCTGTCTCAGCTTTAATGCTTTCCAGGATTCTTCCTCCCATAGACTCTCTGATGATTTTCCCCCAGCTATGTTAGCTGGCATTTTTCCAAGTTCACTCTAATTTCCAAACCATCTGAGTCCCTTTGTATTGTTTCTGTTTTCACTGGCATTTGCAGCAGTTCCCAGTTCAGTATCATTTGCAGATGTTATTGCCCTATTGTTTACTCCCTCTTCCACACAATAAAGAAGATATTAAATAAGATGGGGGACTCTCAGTAAATGCTTCTGCACAGCTCCAGTGCATTGCCTGTAATCGTTCCTGTTAATATACTTCACCGGGACACTATTCTCGTATAAGACCTTGTTAATTAAATTTGAGATCAAAATTTCATGAGACTCTGTTGGATGTTTTACTTTAATCCAAATATATCACATGTAACATATTCACAGCATCCACTGGTTTTATATTTTTTTAAAAAGTCAGTTAGCCATGACCTGCTCCAGTCAGTTCTTATTTTTCCTTGAGTGAGTGTAGTTTGCATTCCAGATGCCTATGAAGGTTTTTCTGCATGACATGTGATTCTCCCTCTCCCCCCGCCCCTTGGCTATGCATTATTGGTGATGTTCTTAAGCTAATAAAGGAAATTCATAATGCTTTAAATCTATTATGCCTTTTGATAACACTGTTTATCTAACACAGTGATTTTTTTGAAAACGTGAAGTCCCCAATATTTGCTTCCTTGTTGAAATAAACAAAAGTATAGATTGGTGCAGTTTTATAACAGACTTGCAATATCCAAATATTCCTTGTTTCTGGACAGAACGAGTCTCTCTCTGTTGGTACCTGCTCTGAGAAGAACTAATTTGCTTTTATTTTAAAAAGATGGAAAGTCTTCTCGGCTGGCTCTGTGTTTTCATGGTGTCTGACAACAGACCCCACTGCTATGATTAATTTATAATAGGAAACAGGGCGTTCTGATATGAGCACTGAGCTTGCGTCAAATGTGAACAAGCTGGAACTAACATAAGCTGTATCTTTTATTTCAGTTCCCATCTGATGTGCCTGCCTTCTAAACTATAAATAATGTATAGCCCTTTTTACATCCACTGGTCTAAACATTGGAACTCAGCATGGCTCATTTATATCTCGTTTTACTCTGGGTCCCTTTCTCATGTCCCCAGATAATAGGATCTAGCTCAAGCCTGGCTGCAAGCCTGATTTATTTATTTTTTTAATTCTCCCTTTCCTTAGATTTTATACTGTTTTACAGTAATTTAAGATACAGAATGAGCTGTAAGAGCTCTTCTTTCTGCTACAGCTTGCATTAACTCTTGACTGACGTGGTGTCTCCACAGTTAGCACAAAGACTGGAACATCTTAATTTCTTAATTGTAGTATCAAGTACAAAATAACCTTAATAAGGGACCTGTAATTTTGATATCTATAGTGGAAAATCTCTAATTTCCATATTCATAGTATTGTAGCAATAAGTGTTCTCTCTTTTTCAGTTAGACAGATATAATTGTATTCATCACTGGCCCACTTGTGGTTTTACTTGAATGAGATGTCTTTTTTTTTCAATTAGTACCACAGGAGAACCTTGTTAATTCTCGTAGTCATAAACCACAAATGTATTAATGGTCACCAAAAACATCGTGGTGTCACACCACTTCTCATCAATGATTTAATAGTAGAATACCAAAGTGAGTTCTCCATATATTTGTAAGATTTTAATTACTTTCATATCAATAAAATACTACAGAGCACTTGCACAACAATACCCTAGGAAAGGGTTTCTCAACCTGTGGGTTGGGACCCAAAATTGGGTCGCCAGGATGTTTCAAAGGGTCACGTGGCAGCCTGTGGCTCCCGTCCCCTGGGACTGGCTGGGCTCTCCTCCCTGCTCCAGGCACTGCAGCCTCTGGTGTCCCAGCACCACTCAGGTTTGGCCTAGCCGTCATGATGACAGGAATCTGGGTGAGTGGTACTCCACTCCCATGAGCCAGGTCACAATTCCAATCTCACAAATTTGGTCCAGTCAGTGGGGTGGGGCCAAACCTGAGCGGCGCTGCAACGCCCGAAGCAGAGATCCAAGCCTGGCTAGCCCCACAGCACAGGAGCTGTCACTGTGGGGTTAGTGCCAGGCAGAATCCGACCAAAACCACCCCAGGGCCTACACCCTCAAATTATTTACTGGGTCGCGACAGGCCATAAACATTTACAAATGGGTCCTGGGCCCAAAAAGGTTGAGAACTAGGGGTACTACATAATTCTTGCAAGCATTATAACTACTCTACACTTGTCAAAATAAATGAATGAAGTACATTGGGAGACAGGGTGGCCTTGTTAGGCTAGAGAACTGGACTGAGAAACAAGACACTTCACTTTTAGTTGGGTCTCACTGTGAAAGCTTGTAAAAAAAAAAAAAAAAAAAAAAGTAACCTCAAAATTACCCTCTCTATAATGCACACGGTTGTAAAGTTTTTATATAGCACCTCTCATCCAAAGACCTCAAATACCATTTTCAAATGTAGTATAGGATGCTGTCGGAACCTTTACAATCACATTTTGTATTTGCAAGTTCTCTAATTCACAAAATTTAGTTGTCTATAGTGAATCTCCCAGCTGTTATTACAAATGTGATGCTGGAATTACTATGTGCACTTCTCTGGCCAGTATTTTACAAGAGGTCAGTTTAGATGATCATAATGGTCCCTTCTGGTCTTAAAACTTATGAAATTATCACTGTTCTATTATACTTTGTCTTGTCATACAGCACAGAAACTGCCTCAGTTAAATGCACAAACATGTTTTGTTTTGCCAAGCTTAGAAAGTTGGGTGAAGGGCAGCTGAGTAAACTGTGTTTTATGTCTCCATTCTTTTAGAACACAGTATAATTTCATTATGACCAGACCACATGTACTGGTCCCCTCAGCACTTTGTTCCAATTTGAGTGGTGGAGTGTGGAGGAAGTAGTATGAAATGGATAGTAAGTGGGTGTTTGGGGTGGGGTGCGTGGAGTGACTTCATCTCATGTTCAGGATTAGGCTGACTAGATCAGTTCAAATAGCAATGAAGCCTCCACATCCTATGCCTGTTGGGACTGCAAAAAGATGGACTGTTCCTTTCTATGTTCATGCTGCTTCTGGCTGTGGGTTGGGATGTTGATTTCTTTTTATTACCTGAGTTTGTGATTCTATAAAGAAGCTATAAAGTTCCGATTTACTTTCAGTTTTAATATATATCTCCTCATTTATAGTCATCCAGTTGAACATGTAAAACAAAACTTGATTTCCAATTAGTTGATGCCGGTGCACTTGTATCTAATGCAATATTTAATCACAAATCTGAGGCATGGGCTAAGATTGAAACTATGGGATCCCTTACAGTAACTTCTGAGAGTAGAGTCAGAAAAAAGTGCACAGGTTGCACAGACATTTATTTAAATGTCCCATTCTGACACACAGTCAGCTGGTTTGTACTGTCCCTGAATTCTTCTCCAAATCTTTATTAATTTCTGATTTTTGAGTGTGATAGAACGTTTGTTATTAATTAAAACACACAGATTCTTAGTTGTTTTCTGAAGTAAAATTAAAACTGCAAGAAACTCAAAGTGAACCCATTAATTCAGGGGAAGCTTTACCTGTCTTGTGTATGTTAGTGTTTCTCCAGTGTCCCTCAGCAGCAACCCAAACAAGTGAGTTTGGTTCTATTAGTAGATGCAGATGTGGGGAAATAAAGCTCCGCTGTCACAACCGCTGCACTGTATGGGCTTGGTCCTGAGAAGTGTTAAACACCTAAAACTCCCACAGAAATCTCAGGATCTACCCCTATTAGCCCAGATAGCACCATTGGAAATGTCCTCTGCAATAAAATATAACCATAGTAATCTGTATCTAACGTGCCCAGAGGCACCTGAAGGATATAGTGGAATGTCAGGAATGGTGTAGAAGAAACTGGGGATGTGAAGGGCCCAATCTGGTGGTTCTTGTACACTAACTGACTTCAAAGGAAGTTTTGGGTGTGCAGAGAAGGTTCAGATTAACAGATTATAAATTGCTCTTCCATAGCATTTTACTATATCAGGCCAGAGCTAACAGGCCCATGCAGCCTTAACTCTGCCCTCTGTCAACCATCTAACCGGGGTAGCACAGCCGGCGGCTTGAGTGCAAACCTGCCTGGACCCCCCTAGATACATACTCAGTTGGCTAGCCCGAGCCACTTCCCCTACCCTGGCTACACTGATATTTTTAGCATGCTAGCTTGAGCAGAGCTACCATGGGTACATCTATGTGAGCTGGGAATCCTATTTCCCCATTCAAATGTAAATGTACTCATAGCATAAGGGAGTTTTAAAGCTATAAATTGTACAGTGGTGGTATTCTTTCGGGGCAGTTGGCTAAGTGTGTGAGTTTATGCCAGTATCTGGAACCTCCTGAATCTCATGGTGCCGAGGGGCAGTGTGAGTATGTACTATGAGCCTTGCTCAAAGAGGGTAGAGGGAAGGTGGCATTCCCCTGTCCCTGCGATGCACTGTAGAAATATAATTTCTTTCAATAATAAAATAGTAGAATCTCTGGCGAGATTACAGGGAAAATAAAGACTTCACCCATACTGACAATCCATAATTAAAAAGGATAATTTTTAACAGGAAATATGAAGAATATCTTTTCTGTTATTGTTACAAGCAGTTGGGGATGAGGGGGACACAAACATCCATTTGAACAAAATTAATTTAAAATGTATTGTTGATGCTTACGCTACACTAGTCTCATTGAGCATTGCTCTTCATGCTTGAGTGGAAATTGTGTGGCAGGTTTCAAAGTTAACATTTGTTATTTTAAAATTGTTTTGTGTGATTCAGATCTGACCCATTTTAACTTTATGGGGGGCAAGTGAGAAATACAGAGAATCAGATTAGCCCTCTAAATCTTTTCCCAGTAGGCCATTTGATTTTCAATCAATTGGTCAGTGCAACATAGTAATGCATAATTACAGTTTTAGCTTTCTGAATTTTCAGTGAGGTTTTTGTACCATGATTTTTTTTCAAGCCACTGTATTTTTGATCTGATTGTCTCTGCTGGGCTTTAAAAGCTAAATTTCTAATCCTCTCTTCTCAGTGAAGAGAAACCGGAATCATCACAGCTAAATGTATTTCAACAAAAACTGCTTCTGTATATACAGAAACATTGTGGCAAATTACTCAGCAGGCAAATGGATTCTTCCTAGAATGAATCACAGTAGAGGGCAGTATGATATTTTCAACATGCTCATTCAAGAAGAATGAAATAACTGATACTTATAAATGGTAGGGCCCTTTTCCGGCAATGACACACCTCTGAAAGCAGTTTCTCAAAAAGATGGAAAAAGTGGATTTTTTTTTTTTAAGAGTAAAATTTCTTTTGTAAATCACTCATTATCAAAGTCTTTGCAGAAGGTCCATCTGTCTTCCAAGGTACAAGATCAGTGTGTCTTTGTGAATAGCAATTGCTCAATAATAAAGAGTTAAGCAGCATGGCCTTGTGACTAAGCATGGAGCTGAGAGCCAGAGACTCCTGCTGAGAGCCAGCACTGTTGGCTGTGTGGCCTTAGGCAAGTCACTTAGAGACAAATGTTTTAAAATGTGCTTTACTTTTGGGTTATGTCAGTTATTTGATGCGTGGCTTGAAACACCTTTTGACTCATATCTTCAGATACTGAGTATGCACAGCTCCTGTTGACTTCAGCTGGACTTGTGGGTGCTCAGCAACTCTAAAAATGAGAGTAGGCTGCATGCCCAAAAACAGGCACCACAAATTAGAACCCATCTTGGCAGATATAGGATTTAATGTCTTTAGCTCAATTTCCTCATGAGTGAGTAGGAATGATACCTGCATATCTTCTTCACAGGACTGTTTGTTTCATTTATGTTGATTAATAAAGCTTAGCATTAATTAGATAATGTATGTGAAGTGCTGCAATTTCTCAAAGTATAAATGAAAGGAAGAGCCCAGCTGTTTGGGTATAAATCTGCAAGCCATAGGACACGTAGCCAAAGGTATGCTAGAATATGAATTGCTAGCAATATCTTTGGATAATGTTATCACCTACGTGTTACAATATGGCAATTCTCACCTGAGGAAGTCAGGCAGTCAGTTCCCGTGGTGAGAGTTGCAAATGAAATAGCTTTAGCTTTGGGAATAGCAAGCATGCTACTCCTCTATAGCAGTTCAGGGGGGAAAAAAAAAAGGATGGAGTCATGCGGTAAAATGGATTAATGCGGTGTTGATCCCTTTCTGTCAGGACAATTAACATGAGTCAAATAGTTGCTCTACTTAAAGCAGATAAGGGGGTACTGTATTGTGCTCCTCTTGTTAAGATTAATGTTCCTATATTGGCAGCAGAGAGCACAAGATTTATTTCCTGAACATTATGTGGATTTACAGCTATGTCAGTTACTGCTGAAAGCACACGACCATGTTCATAAAGGGTCTTTTTAGTGTGATGGGAGAGGTTGTAAGAAGGATGCAGACATTTTGAAGTATTAAGAGGAGTGTGTGTGACATGTACACCACCTTCAATTTCTAAGTAGTGACTTATGCTGACCCTGGTGTGCATTGGTTGTTGGTGGGTTTTTGTAATACAGAGGTAGGCTACCTATGGCACGGGTGCCGAAGGCGGCACATGAACTGATTTTCAGTGGCACTCACACTGCCCGGATCCTGGCCACCAGTCTGGGGGGGCTCTGCATTTTCATTTAAATTTTTTAATAATTTAAATGAAGCTTCTTAAACATTTTAAAACCTTATTTACTTTACATACAACAATAGTTTAGTTATATATTATAGACTTATAGAAAGAGACCTTTTAAAAACCTTAAAATGTATTACTGGCACGCGAAACCTTAAATTAGAATGAATAAATGAAGATTCGGCACATCACTTCTGAAAGGTTGCCGACCCCTCTTGTAATACTACATTGAATGCTTAAGGAGCAACTTAACACTGCTGTCTTTGGCTTCTTAGAGGATTTGAATTGTTGTTGCATGATTATTTGATGATAGAAATGTGATGATTGAAAGCAGAGAAATTACTCTAAAGTAGAAAAACCACAATCCACTGGAGTATAGTCTTTTTATATACACCTCTACCCTGATACAACGCTGTCCTTGGGAGCCAAAAAATCTTACCGCGTTATAGGTGAAACTGCGTTATATCGAACTTGCTTTGATCTGCCGTAGTGCGCAGCCCCGCCCCCCGGAGCGCTGCTTTACCGCGTTATATCAGAATTCGTATATCAGGTTGCGTTATATTGGGGTAGAGGTGTATATGGAATGCCTCTTAAATTTCAGGGCCAAATACCTGCCTTATTTGTACCCTGCGCCCTACTGGCTTTAATGGGGTAGAATGGAGAGTAGAAGAATTTGGCTTTCAGAGGCCAATGTAAGAATTGATTCTGCCTTAGCAGGGAAGGGTGGGAACATGGTCATGAAAATTTTTTGAGTAAATTGTGTCAGACTATTGGAGAAGCTTTGTTATTACTTCTTCTGTGACTGAAAAGTGTTAAACTTCAGCTAAGTTTTGTAACTATACTTTAAAAATGTGTATGCACTACTCACAGTGAAGGTTTATTGTTCATTAAACACTCTAAAACATTTTGATCGTGAGTGATTCGTTTAACAAAAAAAATGGGGGTACCATATGCAATTCAGAGAGTCCCAATTAAAATATTTGGCAGCCTGCAGAGATTAGAGATGACTTTGAATCGGTGAGTAAATTCTTTTCTCAGTCCACGAGAGCTTGCACTAGTTGTTGTTTTCTAATATTGTGGGCGTACCCAAAGACCGCTGTTGGGATCAGGACTACATTGTAGTAGGTGGTCTACAAAAAAGGAAGATGCAGCCTCCACACTCAACAATCTTATAACCTAAAATGGCAAAAACAGATCGAGGGTGGGAGAAAGGGATGCCGATGCAACATACAAGCAAAGGGCTCAACCCTGCATCAGGATCTGCCAACCAGACCCCAGCTTCAGGTTTGCTTTTTAATTAATTAATTGTACCTTCATGTGACCTCTTGCTTATTTGCTATATTTACCAAGTTCTGCCATCGATCGGTTGGAATGCTGTCAGGGGACTTTGCCATAGAAATTAGGTCCAGAATTCTGAATAGTACACAGGCTTGCTTTTAGGTTTGGAGAAGCACCCAGAAAAAGTGGCAGGGATAAATATCAGCTCCCTTCACTAAGGCTATGTCTACACTACAAGCTAGGTACACATACTCACTCTCGCTTGATGAAATCTAGTGTGGGTATAAATAGGAGTGTAGCTGTGGCAATGTGAGCGGTGGCAGCAGCAGCACAATTTAGCCATGCTGAGTACATACTCACCGTTTTCGGACTGGTTTGTAGTCGACATGACTAAGCTGTGCCTCCATTGCTGCTGTCTGTACTGCTGCAGCTACCTTGCTATGAATACTCATGCTAACTTGATGAGAGCTAGCTTGAGTATATGTATGTGAGCTTGGAATCGCATCCCTAGGTCCAGTGTGGACATAACCTAAAAGATTATTCCTGCCATTTATTACTTTGCTCCGCATTGAAAGTATTGTGTTGGATTCCTGCTTCTGGCTCCAAAGAGACTGAAGCGTGCCCGCCCTTGGTTCTGTGTAAACTTGCCCACGTCAGCCCAACAGATCTTAATGCTGCTTGTCATTTGTGCTGGTAAGAAGACTTTGACTTTTTCAGTGGGGAGTGGACCTCATCACAGTTATCCATGTGTTTGTCACCTCAGAGTTGTATTGCTCTTTATGGTGTGACATGGGGTTGTCCTGGAAGAAGGAAAACATCTGAGGATTGCAGCAAGTGCAGGACTAAGTGTTGTTTCACATAGATGGCACATTGCCCTTGTGATCTGCACAGGCTGCCAATTGATTTCTACGTGAATTTTAAGGTATTGGTTTTGATCTTTAAAACTCTAAATGGTTTGGATCCTGGCTACCTTACAGATATATTCATTCTCTCTCTCTCTCTCTCTCTCTCTCTCATATAGCTGGGAATACCAGAGATGCTCAAGCTAATAGCTCCCTGGTTTTAATAAGAAGGGGCAGGGTGATAAGGGCATTTTCAGTGAGAGGCCCTGAGACTCTACAACTCATTTGCTGTCTTTAGTCTGACACAGCCCAACTGAATGACTCTCATGAAACAATGTGAGGCTCAATTTATTCTTCCAGATTTTCTTGGGAAGGAAAGGGGCTTTGAATGGAGTCATTAAATGAAGAAATGCAGAAACGTATTTGGACAGGGTTATGCAATGGGGTGGAGAAGCTTGTTTGACTAGGATTATGGACTGGGATAAGTAGGGAGGACGTTTATTTGGGTAGGTCTTGGGAATTTTCTTTGAGATGATTATTCTAATAAGTTTTTGGCTGTATTTTTAAATATAGTGCCTAGAGCTGAGGATAGGTATATATCTAACTATAACAAAGAAATAAATACTTTTTACTGACACAAAACCTGTTCAAGAACGACTTTGTGTTTCCTTATGTTGTAAACAAGTACTCAAAATAATTCTGGTTGTTTCCGCTTTGGCACTCCTCTTTCTGAAATATGTACCTTTAATGCTGAATCACCATCATGTCTGCCCATGTTAGACAATTCTTTGTTACTCACTATATCTGATTCATTAAAATGCATATTGCACTAATATCCTCCAGTTAATAGAAATATAGATTCATGAGGAAAGAGCACTGGTCTGCCACTGTTCTTCCTCCTAAATGTAAGTTAAGTGTTTAGAGAAAACTGACCAGTGTCTCCTTTGCACGTTATCTCTTTACATGAGGAAAAAGGGGCTCAGCAATATAAACAAACCAAATTAAAGGTCATCCTTTTTCCAACTCGTGCACAGTCAGCCAGTGGATTTTGCTGTAGCAAGTGGTGAGATTGTCA
Source organism: Trachemys scripta elegans (assembly GCF_013100865.1). Taxonomy (NCBI): domain Eukaryota; kingdom Metazoa; phylum Chordata; order Testudines; family Emydidae; genus Trachemys; species Trachemys scripta. Next base: position 67,604,158 of record NC_048303.1, on the reverse strand, counting down.
AATCCTTTATCTGTATTTAAGAAACAATTTGTTAATGTTATGACTATTTAAAATTGTCGTTTTGGAAGCTAAGATTGGGTAATAAGTAAGGATTAGGGGCATTACTCAACCACTGTAAGACTCAAGAGAATTTTTCCCCATACAACATTGCATGGTTGCCCAGCTACATGATAGGGTTGATTTTTTTTTTTTTTTTTTTTTTTTTCAGTTTTGTCTGAGGCATCAGATTCTGTCAAAAGCAGGATGCTGGATTGATGGGCCACTGGTTTAACCTGGCATGACAAACCCTATGTTTTTAAATATACAGTGTCAGCAGATCATACGGATCATTCTAAAAGACAATGAACCTTAATGGCACAGTTAGTGCAGTTTTGTTACTAAATCCCCAGTTGTGCCTTTGGAAGTAGGAATTAATTTTCTTGCTGAGAGATCTTGAAAAGAACAGGAGAACTTTTGAATCCATTATTATCAGTAGTAGTAGTAGTAATAGTAATATTTAATTTGGATTTCACAAGTGACTCTTATATCTACAGCCTGCTTCTTTTTCCGGGAGAATGGTACGGGTGAGTGAAGAACCTAGTTTGCTGCAGAAGTGGTTTGCAAACAATGTCCTAAGCTTCATATGTGGTCATGAGTATTATGAAAACAAATCCATGTGCTCTAGCACAGAACACAAGCCTACTGCTCATCTGTGCCTGATGGTTGCTCTTCCCACTTTGGCACTCAAACAGAGCAAAGAGTACTAAACACAACACTACTCATCAGAGGGCCTGATTGAGTGAAGGGTACACTTGGAATTTGTCCTCAGCTCCCTCTCCCTGGGTTTAGATAAAGGAGTGGAGTGCCCATCACAGAAGGGTTGCCAGAGAGCCGAGACAATGAGAAAATGGCCTTGACATGGGAATTGTCAGGTACAAAGAGGTTGCATGGAATGTCATCCTGCGTTCTTCCTTCCATCCTCCTTGGCTACAGCTTCCTTGGGCAGATGGGTGGGGGAGGAAGGGGAGAGACGGGAAGAAAGGAGATTCTTGCTTCCTCCTTCTGCAACTACCAAGTGGGGACTAGAAAGAGGAAATTTGGCCTGCTTCCTCCCATAGGTTATGTTGAAATGGCCTTCCCTGAGAGTAACTAAGAGGGAGATGTGGATGTTAAAATGGTTCATAAGCTGCAGATTTAGGGCTATACACAGCCCCTGATCTGTGGGAGACTTCCATTGATGTGAATTGCACATGCAGGCTGAGGACAGCCTATTGCTCAAAGATTTGTTTCTATTCTCTCTCTCATTTGTTTCTGCTCAGAGAGGGGAAAAAATGGAGGGAATATTGGACATAGCTTTTTGGGAAGGAAATGTCATTTATCGTCTTTGCTCTTAGAGCCATTTACATCTTTCTGCTGAAGAAAGGAGTTAGTTATGTTAGTATTTATTTAACATTTATATTGTGGTGGCATTGAGGGTATGTCTACACAGCATTTTGGAGTGAGCAGGAACAAGCCTCCGAGTCCAGGTTGACAGACTTGGGTTAGGGTGCTTGTGCTAGTGCTCTAAAAATAGCTGTATAGACAGCGCTTTGAAGTTGTGTCTCAAGCTGGATCTCAGACTCTGAAACCTAGGGCAGGGGGCACTAGAAAGAGCTTATATTACACACTTCTGTCTCGTACTGTCTCTGTTTGCAGTGCACAAACTGAGAGATATAGATATAGACATAAATCGCATTTTAAAAACTACATTAATGTTGCAAAATGAAACACTTGAAAGTTAGGAAATACCAGCATTAAGACTGCCTGTGCAACTTAATTTAATCTCCTTGTGTGTGTTATGATAGTTTTGAATTATATAATTATATACAGTACTATTTTTCCATAGGACCCCGACTCATTAAGTGCACAGTGATCAGTGCTTACTGAATAGGTAGCCATTCAATATTTTTTTTATTTTTGTCATTTAATGTGTGGCCCCAGGCCTTGTTTACTACACCCCAGCCAAATCCTGTCCTGAAAACAGAATTATTAATTTCTTTATGATCGTCTCTACTGTGCTTATCATTGTAGTCTAGGGGTGGTCAATAGGTGGACTGTGAGCCAAATCTAGACTCCCAGTTGCTTTTGAACAAATCCTAAAATCTTTTTATTTATTTATTATTGTTATTGTTTTGGGTTTTTTTATTTTGTTTTCTGGTGTTTGGACCTTGAAAAAAAAATAATTGCCTACCCCTGCCATAGACTCTGACTGCTTCACAGATTTAGTGAATTTATCTCCACATCTTCCCAGTGAGTGAGAGTTTCACTCTTCCCATTTTACAGATGGGGAAAACTGAGACAGCGACCTGCCTTAGGATAGTAAATGGCGGAGACAGGTTAAGATTGAGGACTCGCTGATTCCAAACCCTATGCTTATATCCTTGAGACCTTGCTGCCTTCCTGCTACAGTTGCTGAGCATCCATCACAGCAGGAGGAGGAAGCTGGAAGTTTGTGGCAGAGCTGGGAATTGAACTCGGATCTTCTTTGAGTCCCAAGCTAGAGCCTAACCACAGGACAACTCTTCCTCACTTCTAACTGCTGTCGGGGGGTGAGTTTCCAATACTCTGCCCCTCCAAAGAGCCTTCTGGTGAGGTTACTAGAAAAGAAGTCCGTACTGTCCCTCCCCCGTCCTTTATTTTTTGGGCTCTCCATCCCATAAATAACTCCATATATGCTTTTGCTGCTGCTCCTAACTTTCCAAAGCAACAATGTGAAATTGATGTGATTCTTGACTGTTTCACAGTTGCTCACAGGGTTCTTAATAGCAGCAGTAAAACTAAACAGTCTTGTTAATTGGCTTGGCACACCTATAAAACCGTAGCCTTGGCACCTCTCTCTGAATCCTCAAGAAGACAGTGCAAATTTAGATTTTTAGTCATTAGGGTAATAACTGTCCTTTGATATGCATTTTGTGAAAGTAATGACATTTTAACAACATGTGATCTCACAACAAAGTTCTCATATCAAATCTTTGCTGAGAATTGGGAAGAAGACTCCATTTTATGAGTGTAATTAATGGGTATGGAGACCATTGAATTAAGACACTCTACATACCATGCATCTGAAGAAGTGGTTTTTTTAATCCACAAAAGCTTATGCCCAAATAAATCTGTTAGTCTTGAAGGTGCCACCAGACGACTCGTTGTTTTTGTGGTTAAAGACTAACATGCTTACTCCTCTGATACATACCATAAGACCCCTTATAGCTCCACCCCTGTATTTTGACCTCACCCCCTACTTGAAATGGAGCTGCGCCTCTCTCCCCACCCCCATTTCCAGTCAGGCAGTCAGGGCTGCTCCAAAGTAATTAACCCAGCAGCCAGGGTGTGTGCGCATGACTGAGTGGCCAGGCGTACAGTGGATCTTGGTGTTAAACACCCTGTTGAGATTCATGGGGGTAGTTAGTAATTATCAGAGCTAATTGTTTCAGGCTGTCTGCAAACTCAGGCAGATATTGCTGTATTGGTTATGCTTGGGTCATTTTCAATCTTTTCTTCACAACCATGAGGGATAAAAACTTTTATTGTTGTTATTAAAGCTGAGATTCTTATGTAATCCCATAGGCACAGGCCTATAGTGCCTATGGCTTAATCTGGCTCTGGTGCAGATTAGTAACATATACATTAGCTAGTTTCCATTGTACTCCATTTGTCCTATGCAAGTTATAAATATAAATGTTAAAAGGGAGATATTTCCCCTCCCTATATAGTATGTGTTTGTTTTATATTATTCTGAGCCTGACCCTACTCCCAATAGAATCAGTGGCTGCAGTGCTGATTGTATGTTTGATCAGTATTACAATGCCTTATGGATTTTGCCGCGTGCAGTATTTTTACCTATCTTTACCCACTGTGACTAGGTCAGCAAGAGTAGTTTGGAATTATTTCAAAGAATGGTTAGGAAGATTCACAGGTATATTAAATGTATTAGGAAATGTTAATATCCAGGAAAAAATAAGTGAATATTTTTTTCTAAAATATTATTTTAAAAGAACTATAAACAGATTGATTTGATTTGAAAAATCTGCAGAAGATGTGTTCAAAGAGCAAGAATCCATAATAAATACTTCGTTTTGCTAAAATTTGGATGGCTCCATCCTGGCTTATTTTGGCATGCCATTTGTTTAATATTGAAAAAACATATGAAATGACTATGGAATGCCTAATATGACCTCGTTACTTCAACAGGAAAGTCACAAGCTGTGTGTTTCATATGTCATTTGATATACTAGTAGTTTTTGTGCTTTTTGGGGACTAATATAGAAAAATTGTTTCATGAATGTCGATTTTTTTGGGTGTTTTTCTAGAAACCTGCAACAATACAATGGAAGCATTTTTGAGTGATTTTGGCTTTTCTTTAGATAATTACTTAAAAGGGCAATTGGCTATGGTATTTCAGTTTTATGCCCTAGGGATTATACAACTGAGATTGTTTTAGGGAATATTGAGCTGTCCTCTCACTAATTCTAGAAGATGATTGTTTTTGTCGGATTTTCCATTCCAGCCTTGTCAGTGTGCTCACTGAAATGGACTTTGATTACATTCATTTCACCACTTGGGCCATAAAAATGCATCTTTGTGGAGTATCATGTAGAAAAAGAGCTATAAAAATAAGTGTAAGAGTAAAAAACAGTTGAGAGAGCTATTCATTTATATGTCAGTCTCTTTAAATGAATGTTGATTGGCAAGTAGTTCTGTAGCCTTTTGTAGTGCTGATGAAATGTAAATAACACTACAAACAGCATGACTTTTACAGACAACAAATGTCTACACACAAATTGCAGATCATAAATTCCTTTGTGTTAAAAATTGCCTACTTTTATGTTGGAATATTTTTGTTTTCAAATCTTTTTCCTCAGATGTGACCAAGTTGTATGTATCCTTGCTGTGATTTCTCTTAAATTCTTGCTGTGTACTTTATTGTTCTGTTCAGCCGTATATTAATGTTGAAGGCCATCATGAGAGCAGACTAGTGCCAACCCTTCCCATCTCTTGTCCGTATTCTCCCTCTACATATATGCACCGTGGTACAGTAGTTGGGCCGGGGCAGGGGGAATGTACTATCCTGTTTTATCTGCATTTTCTAGTGAAATGCACAAATGACAAAATCCTGATAATCGCAAAATCCTAAACACTAAAATCCCTAAATTCACGGTCAGATTCCTTCATTGGTATTTTTAAATGTGCTTTTCATTAGCCCAGTGACATGTCACGCATAACTCCCCATAGAAGTTCACACTGCACACTGCTTTTTCCTTTGGTGAGTACGGTATTTAGCCATTTTTGCCTGGCAGTTTGTACCATCTTTGAAGGGGAGCAGGAAATGCTACACAAATGTTTTAACCACCATTTATTGTCCTCTTGCTGCTGCTTCAGTTCCTAGATGGCATTCCAACTACATTTTGCATTTTCCAGTAATTAAGTACCACCTTCAGTGCCTTGCCTGAGAATCTTCCTGGGATTTCAAATTTGTGCTGTAGAAATTTAAGATGAACATTTGGTGGGATTTTGGAGTGGAAATGTATTTTTATTTGGACATTTGATCAGATCAGAGGGAATGTGTGTGTGAGAGTTATTTTTAGTGCCTATAATAAGCTAAGTACTGTAAAAACAGAAAAGAAAGCACAGTGCCTGCCCTGAAGAGCTTACATTTTAAGAAAGACAAAGCAGATCAAGAGATAGAGGCAGGGGAATGGGAGCAATAAACAATTAAGGTGATCAGGTGGTAATTGGCTATGTCCAGATAATGTGAAGTTTTAATGACACAGTGGAGTATTTTTTTTTTAACTATATGAAGATACAGTCTGAGCGTTTCCCATCTAGATTCTGATGCTTCTGTGGTTCATTTGACATGTCACTGTTTTTTTAATTGTGTCATAATACTGTAGCTGAGGTGAATGGGAGACCAAAGGACCAAAGGGTGGGTAGGGAAAAAGAATGTTCAGCTCTTTCCATACCTCAAATACAGAGGGAAATACATAGGCTCCCTTTTTAGTTTGGTACAGTGAAGACGGGCTTTGCACGATTGAAAATAACAAAATTATGTCATTAGCACAGCTATTCTTGTACAGGAGTTTGAGTTAGGGTGATTCCAGTTTGGGGAAACGACACGTGTAGATCCGTAGTTCAGTGATAAAGTATGGCAGGATAAACAATTATTTCAAAATATGTAAAATGGCAGATTATACTATTGCATAGGTGGGTAGGTTTCTATTAGGCATTCTTGTGTGTTTTTGTTTCCTATAGTTCATGGTCTTCATTCTGCTACTAAAAGCCTATTGAAGTCAATAGCAGTCTGTCTTTACATGACTTGATTGAACTTTGGATCGTGCTAATAAACTGCTGTGGTCGTTAAATTATTTGTTAAAATTCAGCCCAGGACCTACCAGGTATCAGCACTCATCCAACCTACTTATCACAGGCACAATGGTGACTTCCTGTTTCCAAGCTCAGTGACTCCGTCCAGATTGACATACAATCTGTCCTTGTGTGATTTTCCGTAATCCTTAAATATATTTAAACTTTCCTATCTGCAGATCTAATAATGTTAATAATACTTTCAGAGAGCAGTTCACAAAGCACAATGCAAATAATGTGTTTAGAGCACTGTGCAAATAATAAGTCATTAACTAATATTTATCTCACCTCTTTGTGACAGGGAAGCAGGTATCCTCTATCCATATTTTTACTAATGGGGAAGTTGAGGCAGAGACATGAAGTAATTTACCCCAGGTCACAAAGGAGTCAGGATTAGAACTCAAGTTGGTCTCTCCCAAGTTTGTTCTTACTGTTTTAGATCAGTGGTTCTCAAACTTACTTGATCTCTTCCCCCCTTCTTTGTATCTGTAGTAGTTTATGCCCCCCATACAAGTAGATATACTGATTAAAAAAAATCAACATGAAACTTTCACTAAATATTAAAAACAGTGAGGCATTGATTCAGACAGAGCCAATGATCCATTGTAATAAGAGTAAAAGTAAAACTGTGATTGTGGTCGATGCTTACAATTAAATGTGCTCACCATGTCATAGCAAACGGATTAACTTACAGACGACCAGCTTTGTATAATGCTATGCAAGTTTAACAGAAATCTCTCAAAATGCACAGCACCAACTAGAGTCAAATGTACAGCACCATCTGAGGACCTGAGATGTCTGGAGGAGTCAGTTTTTCTAGTTATTGATTGCGATGGGCAAAATGTATGCAGTACATTTTTTTTCTAAAGCTTCTCACGCCTCCCCAGAATACATATTGCGCCCCCCCAATTTGGGAACCTCTGTTCTAGATCACATGATCTCTTGAAGTTATGATATGCAGTGGTCACCATTAAAAAGTTGGTATCTGCCCCAGTAATCTCAGAGTGGTAACTGGCCTGTTGCCTTTTTCCTCTATACTAGGCTACCAGTGTACTGCATTTGCAAAAATCACCTTTTCAATGGTGAATACTGCCATTTAAACACATTCAGTCCAGACTTGGCACATAGAGTTAGATTTACGTGGAGCCAGCAGATGCCATGCACATACGCAACAAAATTGTTACTCTTTAAAAAAAAAAAAAAAAATTAAAAAAATGAGACTTTGGCAACAATTTGTAAATGGTGGGGGGAGGGGTGCTCTGCAGGCAGTAGAGTCATCCTCTAGCTACCCCTAGGAGCTCGTAGAGAGGATAGTAAATCTGAAATTATGGTAGATCTCCCAGCTTTGTGGCTCCTTTTACTAAGCTTTCTTGCTCCAGTCTTGTGAGCTAGTGGCATATTGAAATTTACAAGAACCCTGTGCTTATCATTCCCCTTCCGACAAGCGAGAGCAGAGCTGGTTGGAAGAATAAAAGTGTATTGTGTGTGGCTTCTGTAGGCTTGAGTCACATGCTTGTGCCTATGTAATCAAATTTAAAAGAAACCATGGCTTCTGAACTGAGATATACAGTATAGTACACCAGTGATCCTATGACACTAATTCTTTTACAGGAAGAATTCTGCTTTCCTTGGGTCCCTGGCTGAGGAAAAAGTGAGGGGACTATTCTGAGCCATTTCAGTTATTATAGTAAAATATGTTGGCTTTGCCTACTCTGTTGGATTGATTGGGTGCTTTACCATTAAATGCACTTGTTTCTGTTGAATGGGAGAATTCAATACCTACTAAATTAGATCAATATAAAAATTTATGAACAATGCAGGCCTTGTCAGAGAACTCTTTTACTTGTGCTCATGTAAATCTCCCTGGGAGTTACAGCCTCGGGGCTCAAATCAGTATTTAGTGCACACTAAAAGATTCATGATGTCTGATTATACAGACTTAATTGTCATAAACTGCTGAGCCTTTAATATGTTTTCTAATTTTGTGTCATTAAGATGCGGCCCACCTTGAGCTTTAAGTGTCTGATTTCAGTCTGTGTCAGTAACGCTTCCTTCTCTGTCATTGTTCACCAAGAAGAAAGCAGTATATCTCACTTGACTGCTTCCATTCTCTTCCCTCTGCCTCTCCAGTTTTCATATCCTGTAACTACGAGGTACCACAAAATTACAACTATAACTTCCTTTGCAAATAAATTGTTTTTTATTTATTGAAAATCAGTTTCCTTTAAAGGGACACTGTAAAAATTAAAATAATGTATCTTCTTATCACTAATAACTTGGATTATTTAAACTGAAAATTCTAAAAATTAAATGTTCTTTTCACCATTTATCCTTTTGTTCATTTTAGCTGATCACTCAGCTGCTTGTTATTAATTTGAATTACAGTAGCTTCTAGAGGCCCCAACTCCACTCTGCCAGGTGCTATACAAGCAGAGAGTGAAAGATTGTCTCTGCCCAAAAGATACGGTTGCCAGGTGTCTGGTTTTTGACCGGAACACCTCGTCGAAAAGGGACCCTGGCAGCTCCAATGAGCACTGCTGACAGGGCTGTTAAAAGTCCGGTTGGCAGCACGCCTGGGCTAAGGAAAAAGAACAGGAGTACTTTTGGCACCTTAGAGATGAACAAATTTATTAGAGCATAAGCTTTCGTGGGCTACAGCCCACTTCTTCAGATGCAAGGAAGGCTCCCTGGCTCTGCGCAGCTCCCGGAAGCAGCCGGCATGTCCCTGCAACCCCTAGGCACAGGGGCGATCAGGGAAGCTCCATGCGCTGCCCCCGCCCCGAGCACCAGCTCCGCAACTCCCAAAGGCCAGGAACTGCGGTCAATGGGAGCTGTGGGGGCGTTGCCTCCGGGTGCGGGCAGTGTGCAGGCAGGCACGCAGAGCTGCCTGGTTGCCCCTCCACCTAGAAGCCGGACATGGCAGCCGCTTCCAAGAGCCAGGGCAGGCAGGGAGCCTGCCTTAGCCCTGCTGCGCTGCCGACCGGGAGCCGCCTGAGGTAAGCGCCGCCCAGCCAGAGCCCAACCTCCCTGCTTCAGATCAGAACCCCCTCCCGTACCCAAACTCCTGCCCAGAGCCTGCACCCTGTACTGCACCCGCACCTCATCCCGTACCCCTACCCCAGCCCTGAGTCCCAGCACCCCAAATCCCTCATTCCAAGTCCTACCCCAGAGCCCGCACCCCTTCCACACCCCAGCCCCTGGCCCCTGCACTCCAAACACCTTGGCCCCAGCCCGGAGCCCCCTCCTGCACCCCAAACCCCTCATTCCCAGCCCCACCCCAGAGCCTGCACACCCAGCTGGAGCCCTCACCCCTTCCCACATCCCAACCCCCTGTCACAGCCCAGTGAAAGTGAGTGAGGGTGGGGGAGAGCGAGCGACAGAGGGAGGGAGGCTGGAGTGAGTGCGGGGGAAGGGGGCAGGTAAAGGGTGTTCAGTGTTGTGCAATTAGAAAGTTGGCAACCCTACCAAAAGAGCATAGTCTAACTGAGAAAAGATGGTCAAAAATATGTAAAAAACAGAAGTAAGGAAAGGGAGGACAAGGGAAACAGTAATAAGAACATGCATTTATACTGGCCATTTTCACTTTGATGATGAATGATGATTTCTGTTGCATTAATATCTAGGTCTCAGTGTGGATCAGGATGTGATTGTACTAGACACGTTTTAAACATACACCCCTACCCCAATATAACACGAATTCGGATATAATGCGGTAAAGCAGTGCTCCTAGGGGGACGGAGCTGCGAGCTCCGGCGGATCAAAGCAAGTTCGATATAATGCGGTTTCACCTATAACACGGTAAGATTTTTTGGCTCCTGAGGACAGCGTTATATTGGGGTAGAGGTGTATAATGAAAAAACTGTCCTATACCACCATTCAAACAAAATTAAAATTTGGAGGCTAAACCATTAGTTAGACCTTGTTCCTTTTAAATTTGAGAGGTGTAGATTTGAGGTTGAAGACACAGTCCAGAAACCTCTAGCATTGAAACAGGGCATAAAATTCTGTCAGAGCAAGTTTAGTCTGTGATTGACTAAATGCCTAAAATGTTAAATGTTTTGTTTATACGATGTCTTACCTCTGTCCATAGAGTACTTGAGCATTTGGGAACTCCCCTCGCTGCCTGTCCCTTTTTTCCTAACCAGAATTTTAATATGTCAGTTGTGGCTTAGACCCTTATACATCTTGTGTTTGCAGAACTGCAGGACTGCCAATAAGCTGGTTGGGAGATGGGGAGATGACACCCTAATTTTTGATGGGGGCAAAATAGAGGTTAGCAGGGTTTTTCGTCAAAATCACAAGTGTTTCAGCTTCCTTTTTCCACATCTCTTGCTTCCAGTACAGCAGTTTTTTAAGTTGTAAATCAGTTGTTGAGATCAAGAGGAAAGTTGATTCCTGCCATTGACTATGACAGATACAGATACTCCCCAGGTTACACAAGACCCAATTTACACAAATTCGCACTTACGGAAAAAGTTCCATAAGCCAGAAATAGATTTTTGAGTTGTGGAAATTTTTGCATAACGTATATTTCCGACTTACGCAAAATTCGAGTTACGCAAGGCTTTCTGGAACTGAACTATTGCGTAAGTCGGGGGCGTCCGTAGAAGCTGCTTGTTTGCAGTGACCATGCTTACAAATTAGTTGGGAAATTGTAAATTATGTTAGGTCACTACCGGTGAACTACTGTAAGAGGAAACAAGGTGAGGTAAATGCAGACTCTGATTATGAATATGTATGTAAGCCCTAGTAGCTGTTTAACCTTGTGCTAGTCCTGTTTGGCTGGATATCATATTGTCTGGCATGGCACTTTAGTATTTTGAGATTTTTCCTTCCTTTTTTGGTATACCATTGGCTTTGTACGATATTAAGTACTAATAAAACTAAATTTTATAAGGAAAGGGGATTTCTTTGGTTAAAGAAAGTCCAAAATCTAAGTTTTATAAACATAATAATAAACATAATGTTTTACAAAATAATATATAATAATAAGCATACGGTTTTACAAAATGTAGTATTAATAGAAATGTTTTTACAATGATCATAAAATTGCAGCATTGTGATAATGAAAAATTGACTAAGAAATAAACATGAAACTATTTTTATTGTCCACAATGAATTACATGTAAAAAATAAATAGCATAAATGGTGAAATATGTAATATGCTTTCAGTATTGATACTCTTAGATGTTGTTAACACAGGTAAGGAAGCCTGGGGAGTTTAAATGTGATTTTTAAATGAACATTGTCCTTTTTTGCTGCCGCTCAGCGTGTGAGCATTGTTGGCCTGTTATTTAATTAGGACCACAGCTGGTAGTCAGTGAAGAAAAATGTACAAAGGGGAGAGGTGTTTACTTGACTGTGTGATACTGGTTTTATACAACTTAGAGAATTGTAGCTATTATTGACCTGTGGAGAGAAGGCAGTGCTTTGGAGGAGAGTGTGTGTTAAATAGTTCTGTGAAACATATGCACTTTATTGTACTCTATAGTAGAGCTGGTCAAAAACCTGAAAAGACTTTTTTTCAAAAAAACAAAAAACACCATTTTTTTTGTGAAGTATGTGTGGTGTTAATTTGTATATTACCTGAGAGCTAATTTACGAGCCCATAACATAATATTAAGGAGAAAAAAGTTCGTAAATAAGAAATGTATGACCATTGCTAAGAGCAAGAGTGTGTAGAGTGCATAGTGTAGAAAATATAACCTAATGCTTGAAAAATGCTTTGTCCCACTGGGAAGTAAGAAGCTTTCCATGGTGCATGAAGGGGCACAATTTCTACAGCATAATTAGGCTTTCATTTATATGTGTGTGTGTGTGTGTGTGTGTGTGTGTGTGTGTGTGTGTGTGTGTGTGTAATACACACAAACATTATTAAGGTTGCAAAGTATTGGGATTCCCTCTGAGACTTTTTCCACTTGTCTTATCCAGAACATCTTGCCTAGTTCTGGGAGAATACTTTATCCAGTTCTCTGGAATCCAAGAAATCCGTTCAACTCAGGACTCTTTTTTGAGGTTTCTTTATTGGCATACAATCAAACTACACTTGAGTTGATCAGGCTCAAGTGTAGGGGTTGGGTTCAGAGTACACATCCACACATCCAATGTACGTAATCGTGAGTCAGTTTATATACACACTTATACTTAATACTATTGGTTAACGACTTTTATGGTAGGTCTACTAATTTTTTTAACCAATCCCTGTACAAATCATGAACTGTCCATGAGCTGCAAAGTGTCCTAGTAAGCAAAACTGCAGTTACAAGCTTATCACACGTTATTCTTACTATTTCTTTATCTACTAATGACATGTTATTTACAAGGCCACTTGTGAATTTATGCCTTGTCCATTGTTAACCTCTGTTTCCTCACTACTGTTTTCTTTCATTGTTCATGCAAGGCCTACACAAAGTCAAACATTCAAAGTTAGGAAATGGCAGAATTTAGGTTGTCTGTGCAACCTTATTTTAACCCCCAGTGCATATGCATTATGCACAGTGTTTAATTACATGATCACATACTGTTTTTCCATAGGACCTTTAGATCTACCACACAGACCTCTGCCACTTGAGCTAGCAGAGTAACTGATAGCAATAGTAGGTTGTCATCCTCTATGGGGACCAGCATTAGAGGGATGGGATACTCTGCCAGTGGATACCACAGATATTTTCTGACAGCAGAGGAATGGAAAGACTAAGGAATCTTAGATTCTGTTCTAGGCTCTGGAACAGAATGTACTCTACTTGACACAGACTCTTCTTCCCATTCCCCACAAGCCTGACTCCTTTCTGCCCCACCCCGTTTCACTTGTCCAAGTCTTGTCTCTTCCCCACTACTGGTTCCTTGTCCCAGTCCCATTCTCCTCACCTAAATAGGCTCAGTGTCTACTCCTCAGGCTTCTGATCCCAGTTCTAATCTCTTTGTCCATCAATTCCTTGTCTCACTTCTCCAGACTTCGAGTCCCACCCCACCCCCCAGCTACTTGCCGCCAGTCTCATTGCCCAGCCAGTCCCATTCTGTCCCTCCCCCCACACACACACACACACACCCCTGCAGCTCCTCAACAGATCTGTCTCACTGGCATAAATACACCTTTACCCTGATATAATGCTGTCCTTGTCAGCCAAAAAAACTTACCGCGTTATAGGTGAAACCGCGTTATATTGAACTTGCTTTGATCCGACGGAGTGCGCAGTCCTCCCCCCCCCCCCCGGAGCGCTGCTTTACCGTGTTATATTCGAATTTGTGCTATGTTGGGTCACGTTATATCGGGGTAGAGGTGTATATGGGAAAAGGTATATTTTCAATTTTATTTTTTAAAGTAAAAATTTATGTTCATTCCTCTTAGATTGCCCATTTTATCACAATTTTCCTGGCTGATCATAAATTTGCATATGCCATCAGGTAAGTATGGGATATGCCTTGTGTTCCATCTCTCATCTAGTTTTTGGTTCCATTTCTGTTCTTTCCATTCTGGATGGCTTTCTCCATTTTTCGGTTTAGTTGTTAGTAGCATGTTCTCTGATATCTGGGTGTACTGCATTTTAATTTCCAATATTTTTAACTGAGGAATTACATATTTACACAAAGGAGGAAAAATACAAAGATCCCTTAACACTAATATACAGCAGACATACAGTGAAGATTGAAAAGCATCTAAAGAGTATTGGAATTCACATTTTGAAATTGTAAAATATCTCTGGGACCTACCAGACTGTACGAACTGTAAGGACAGGATTTTGCCTTTAGTATGATTGCTTAACCCGGGTCAGTTATCTTGGAAAGAAATGCAGGTCTGGTCCTTCCATTACAACTTCAGTAAATCTTTGTTGTTTAAACTCACTAGCATGAGACCCGGGAAAAAATTATCTCAAACAACTGCAAAATGGTAGCTCTGTAAGTGGAATTTGTATTAGTCTCAAAGTAACATTTTGAATCCTTGCATGCCATATTCCCATTGTTCTCTGTAGGAAGGTTACACAGGCTTTTATGTCTGAAAGCATTCAGATGATTAAAGGACACTGCACCTTCTTTTATAGCACAAGTCTCTGAACTAGTATCCACTGGGATAGTGTAAAAAAGCTAATGGACTCAGGCTTCCAAGTAAATTATACTGCATTATTTTTACCCTTGTTATGTGTGTTCTCTCTCTTAATACAGTATTTGCTCCTCCTCAGGAGTGTTCCAGGAAAAGCATTCAGCTGCATGTGGATTATTTTATCCCATTTTGTGATTTAAAAGTTCTCAAGTGTGAAATTCACACTAGTTGTGAACACTGATGCCTCCTAGTAGTTTACAGTAGTGGTACATTAAAAGAGTGGTCCATTTGGTAGACAAGTTTAACCTGGATACATTTTGATTGTCTTACAGCTCCATTTAGCAGCCCTGGCATCACTAAAGGGAGATATAGTGGAGCTTAATAAACGTCTGCAGCAAACAGAAAGGGAGCGGGACCTGCTGGAAAAAAAATTAGCAAAGGCTCAGGTGAGTGATGGTTCAAGATCCTGGAAATGGTCTGGGTTGTTTTCTTCAAACAGAGGAAGAGAGATTAAAGATAACATACACTGTAACACTGATATCAGTGGGGAAAAGTTTTAAGAAAGCATAACAAATATTTTTGCCAAAGATGTTAAATTTTTATGTTTTGATGGTAAGTGTTTAAAAAAAATCAAGAAATAATTTCATTAAATTGGTTTAGTTTGAAGCCAGAATAAATAACCAGTTGTAATAGGGAACATTTTAAACTATATTGTTTCAGGAAATATAAATTACTGAAAGGCCAAGTTGGCTTAGATGATTGAATATAAAGTCTTTAACTTCAAGGTCAGGTTCAAATCCAGTTCAGATTAGTAGTGCTCAGAAGTCATTGCTACTCAATAGCTACTCAGGGGTCTGTGAGAAATCTGTGGTGGTCTCAGTCCAGTTTCTAATGGGCAGGTGTCCATATAACTACAATCAACGTCACAACTGATGTTCAGTAGAGAAGCTAAGGACTGAATCAGGGTGCGCTCTGACCCTTAGAAATGGTCCTTTCATGTCAGAATAAAACAGGTAGGAAGGCAGATGTGGAAAACTTGTACTGTTTTCTATATTGTAGTCGTCTTTAGACACAGAACCTTTCTTTTCAAACGCAGTCACTCTGGTACCTTTCACATGCCTTACATTTCTAAACTGACTCAAAAGATAAAAATATGGTCATGTATTCATAGAGTTTAAGGCCAGAAGGGACCATTAGATCATCTAATCTGATTGATATATCACAAGTCATTAAGTTTCAGCCACTTACTCCTATACTGAGTCTGTTTGGCTAAACCATATCTTCCAGAAAGGCATCCAGTCTTGATCCAAAGACATCAAAAGAATGAGAATGCACCACTTTCCTTAGTAATTTGTTGCAATGGTCAGTGACCCTACTATTAAAAATGTGTGCCAATTTCTAACTTAAATTTGTCTGACTTCAGCTCAAAGGCATTGATACTTGTGATGCCTTCCTCTTCTAGAATTACACAGTATTTTCTCCCTGTGAAGGTACTAAACACTGCAATCAAGTCACTTCTCTATCTTCTTTTTGAAAAACTAAATTGGTTGATCTCTTATGTCTCTCACTGTAAAGCATTTTCTCCAGCCCTCAAATCACTTGTGTGGCTCTTTTCTGTACCTTCTCCAGTTTTTCAACACCCTTCTAAAAATATGGACACCAGAACTGCACACAGTATTCCAGTATCTGTCTCACTCATGTCATAGACCGAAGTAAAATCACCTGCCTACTCCCCTGTTTATATTTCCCAAGATTGCATTAGCCTTTTTTTGCCACAGCATCGCATTGGGAGTTCATATTGAGTTGTTTGTCTACTATACCCCTAAATCCATTTCAGAGTCATTGCTTTTCAAGGTGCAGTCACCTATTCTGTAGATATGGCATACATTCCTTGTTCATAGGTATGTAACTTTACATGTGGCTGTATTAAAATACATTTTGTTTGAATGGGCCCTGCTTACCAAATGATCCAGATTGTTCTGTATGACTGCCTATTGTCCTCATTGTTTATCAGTCTGCCAATCTTTGGGTCATCCCAAGCATCAAAAACATTTGCTTATTTTTTTTAAATGTTTACGATGACAACTCTGGACATTCTTGTTATCCAGATAAATGGACTCAATGGTATTT
This sequence comes from Trachemys scripta elegans, assembly GCF_013100865.1. Lineage (NCBI taxonomy): Eukaryota > Metazoa > Chordata > Testudines > Emydidae > Trachemys > Trachemys scripta. Next base: position 67,587,615 of record NC_048303.1, on the reverse strand, counting down.
TGTGGTTATGAGTTCTGCAAGCTAATTGTGTGTTTTGTGTTTCCAAATCTCCAATGCTCCTAGAAAAAGTAAGATTGAGGTCAGGAATTAACTGCACAACCTCAGACAATTCTGGGTGAGACTAACTTCCATGGCCCTTTTACTCAGTAAAATACTGGCAGGCAATGTATTGCCCTTCTCGCTCAGATGATGAGAAACTCCAGGATGAGATGCTGCTGACAGATAGTACTAAGTCATGTGCTTTTCTCCATAAAAGCTGTCCCAGAACTAGTCCAGCAAATGTGCTCTGGGAGTAGCTCTGGGAGCAGGACAGTTTCTCACAACACGTATGTTAATCAGAGGTCTGACACTGACTTACACGTGTCAAGAGCACTCCAGAAGTCTGCTTTAGGAAAGCAAACTTTGAATGGGTCAGCAGTAGAATGTGGCAACTATACCCTCCTGTAGTCTTCAAGAAATCACATTGAATCTGCGTGGTTGCACAAGCTGAAGAAGGTGATAGCTGAGTGGCTTCACAGCTCATCTCCTTACCTTGGTTCATACTGTCAGACATTGGGGCCAGTGTGGTACGGTACACATTATGTATGTTGGCAGTTTTGTTCCAGTCCCGTTTTCCCCTCTGAACAAATTTTGCCACAGTTCTTGAAAAGTATCGAGGACACAGACAGGATGATGATAGTGGTGTATGAAATTTGTGGCCACATCAGCATGTACATGCACATCATCTTTTGAAAATACTGCATGTGCAGAATTCTTCTTGTCCAGAGTGTTCTACATTATACAGAGTAGTCTTGACACAGAACATATCTGTTTACTTATATTTTGACTTTACTTCAATTATGCAATGCTGGGGCAGGGTGGCCATCAGAAACAGACTGGAAAGACAGAGAGCTCAGCTCCCTGGCATATTTGTCAGCTGTATTAGTGGCTATAATGCCACTAATGTTTTTTTGCTTTTTCTCTCTCCAGTTTTTCCTCTACAGTTACTTATTTTGTTTTTTTGCTCTGGCACTGTAAGTCATTATACTCTAAAATACCTGAGAGTTTGGGACCTGGCTGGATTCTCTCTAGCTGCGCGCAGCTGCTGCTTCCACCAATACTAGTTTGAATTACTTTCTCATTACCATTTGATCTGACTATGTACAGTAAATCCTTAAATGGAGGCATACATAAATTCTCATCTCCTGTAGTTTTTTTAAAAGTATTATTTACATAATCAAGTGGTGATCCACAGAGATACTAGAGGATACACTTGCTAGCAGCTGCTGCATATTCCTTTTTCACCATCAGTGATTTGATTTCTTGTGTACATTATTGCTGTGTATATAACTGTAGGAAATTGGGCACCAGTGCTGGGCATGCCCACTGAAATCAGCACACACTAGTAGGGGGTTCTGGTGGTTGCATACTGGTTGCCTAAACTGTACCTCCCTATGTCTTCAATCTATGGATCCTGTTGGGATTAACCTACACTTTCTCACCACTCTGGGGTTAGCAAAAGTCCTTTGGTCGGTGTACAGTGTATAGTTCTTCCCCAAGTCCTCCCACTCTAAAAACCAGCTCACCTTTGTGCCGTAGTGGAAGCAGCCACAACTAGTGCCAGACATATTTTTATGCTTTGGGTTTCAGGAGAGACGACAGGATCAGGCCTTTCACCCACTATATGCTCCTGTTGGCATCTCCTCTGACATATCACTCTGAATAACTTCCTGCAAATCTGCAAACTACTGCAAGAACAAACTAAAATTAAAACCACTCTCCTCCCATATCTATAAAATGACTTCCTGTCTCCCTCAGCGCAACCCACTATGTGTCATTCAAAGATGTATAGAGGTCCACTTCTGGTTTTGATATAAACCAAACTATAATCCACAGGCAGTGTATGGAGCTTAAGTAAAACACAGTGTGAGAAGATAGTTGTCTCATTTGGATTCAAATTAATTTGAAGCTTTAAGCAAAGGTAAAAGGATATAAAAAGCCACACAGGTCAGAACTGAAGAAAAAGTTTGTTGGGACCAGTGCAAACAGAAACAGCCAATGTTCATGAAGCTCTAATTTCATTTTAACTGCTGGATCAGGCAAAAACTGAAGGTGAGGGAACACAGGAAAATACAGACCATGTACAGTTGTTTTTTGTATAAATGTATCTTTTTCCAAAGTTGGTTCAAGATGGTCCTCCTCCTGAGTAGAACTATTCAGGGAATACATTCCTAAAGGACTACATTCCCAAGATGCATACTACTCAGAATTTGTCAATGTTTTTACTCTTTCTTTAAAAAAACAAAACAATGGACTTAATGCTAAAATGACCTTGGAAACGAGGGATTTTGTAATTAAGGATTTTATCCTAAATTAGTTACTGCTGCTTCCTTTCCCATTCCTTTTGGAATACTACAGCAGTGTATCTGTTCTACGTACAAAAATTACACCTTTCCATCAGAACTGTTCATTTCTCTGATCTGCAGTGATGCAGAGTGGAAGACTAAAGGACTGAACGCCTAGACAAGAGGCAATTCCAAAAGCCATACTCTATGTTCTGATTAGAAGATTCAACTTTGCCATTCCTTTTGCGCTCTTCTGGTTTGCTGGATGACATGAAATCAAGATCAATAGTTGAGCTAAACAAATAATTAGAAATAGTACTTAAATGGATAGCAAGTAGATGTGGTTTACCTATACTCTCATTCAGCCTCAAGCATTACACAGACTAAACCCCCAAACAATGAATTCTTATCCATGTGGATTGTTAGGAAGGGGCTCAGGCCACCAGAAAGTTGCTTATATATAAAAGAGACAAGAATTAACTGATGGCATCCCAAAAGCTTCCACTTATCATAAATTAAAATACAGTATTGTTTAAGCAAAGGTTTTGTCTCCTCAGAACTTGTTAGACAAGTTTATTGTTGTAGCTGATTCAGGTGATGACTTGTACTCTTCCTGAAATATTGTGTTACTGGGATTACTTCCACCTCAGGCAGGTGCCTGAGGCTCTGGGGTTTTTGTTACTTTAGCACTGAGATTAGGATTTGGTATTATCCTCTAGCTGAGTACAATAAGTATAATGCAAATGATGATACTGTTAGTGTTTCTTGTACTGCAGGTTGCTACACATTATAGGCAGTTACACCTAGTTGTGCCAACATCTTGCGGTTGAAGTATTTTCTCTTATCTTCTTTCTCACTTCACAGTTTTTATTGGTATGATGATTTTTCCCAGCACCTCCCTTTCATCCAGAAGATCCGACTTTAAAGTGCTAAAGGTGTTCCCAAGTATGGTAACTTGGTTCTGTAATGAAGTAACCTCTGCAGCCTGTCCCAGAAACCCTGGGAGATTTATTTGGGCTTTCGTGGGTAGAAGTGAGTTTTTTACCCATGAAAGCTTATGCCCAAATAAATCTGTTACTCTTTAAGGTGCCACCAGACTCCTTGTTGTTTTTCAAATTTATTAGAGCATAAGCTCTAAAAAATTTGTTAGTCTCTAAGGTGCCACAAGTACTCCTGTTCTTTTTGCGGATACAGACTAACACAGCTGCTACTCTGAAACTTGTTGTTTTTGTAGATACAGACTAACACAGCTACCCCTGATACCAGAAACACTGGGTCACTTAGGCTAAAAACTTTACTGGAAACCCTTTTTTTCTTCCTGGCAACTGCTCTTGATGTGCACACCCCTCCAGGAATCCATGGCTTGTTCTTGTGTCTTCCTTCTCTGCTGAGTGGTACCTTTAATCATTGCAGTGAGAAACTTAGATATGAGACCAAAACAAGGCTGAGGAGAAAGAGAGAGGGTCTGAGGCATTTATCTCATAACTGGAAGTAAATGATGTGAGAATAGATTAAAAGGACTAAATATGTACATCTTGGATAAGAAACAACTATGGGGTGCATGAGATAAATCTGATATTTGAGGAATATGAAAAACAAGGAGAGAGGAATTTAACATAATGAAATGGGGTATAATAATAATGTGGTGAAATTAATGAAGAGAAATTTTAGGCTGAATATTGGGGAAAAAATGTATCAAAAAGTACTAGTGGCACATTTAAACCTAGGGACAAAAATTGGCTAATAGAGGTACAGTGCTGTGTTGACAGATGGTCTAGATGGTTCTTTCTTTCTTTGAAGTCTACGTTGCATAATAGGTTGTATTGTCTCCTTTCGCATACTTTTACCCTTCTTAGATGGGAATCACTATTGCCTGACAGGGCTCACCAGCAGGAACACCACATCATCCTCCAGGTTGTACAAGGTTTCCTTCAGATCATTCATGCTGAAACCAGCTCATAGTGTCTCCCAAAGCAAAGCATCGTGGGTCCCCACCTTCTGCCCTTCCTTTTTCCCGTTTTCTGTTGCCCCAGGGAAGCCAAAGACCCTTTTAAACAAAAACATAAAGCTGCTTCAGGTGCATACACTTTCCCTGTTTCACATTGTTTCCTCTTTGTTACTAACCATATGTCTGTCACCAAGTAAAGATTATTGTGAAAAATGGTGGCTGTGCAATGACTTGAGAGAGGGAGGGAGAGAAAGCAAGCTGGTGTGGTAGCTGAAGTCCATTAGCAAGAGTCAGTATATCTTCAGCCAAGATAAATAACATTCCGCTTTTCCGTGCCCGGCTTAGAGAGATGAAATCTGGTGTGGTAGGCTTTTTATTTATTGTCCGAAAATAATTGTTACACACTCCATCTGAAATATCCTTTCAGTTTTAAAAAAACCACCTTGAGCAGATAACTCACTGGGCTGGAGAATACTGAGATAGTGTTTGTGAGTATCAAAGTGTGTGCCAGGAAATTTGGTTTAGAAAGGTGCAGTAAGCTGCTTTTTCTTTCATTTTCTCTGCACTTAATCTGTGTCTAGCATTTTTGTTAAACTACTGTTTAACATTTTTATCTGATACTTCCTCCACCTGTATTTTTATACTCTGAAGGAAGGAGTAGTTATTTGATCAAGTATCACAGAGTAGGGGAGGCGAGGGAACAGAGAAATAAAGCCTTTCGTGATAGCATGTAAGAAGATACAGTGATGTCTGCATGTGATAACTATGTCAGATAGCCAGTGTGTGGCCTTAAGGCTGAATGTGGCTCATTGGCGTTCAAGAATGTGGCCCTCAGCTGCCGTCATCTTTAGTATGGAGATGCATCCACAGGGACACACTCTTCATCCAAGAGGAATTCTACTCTGCGAAAGTTGGAGTCTAAGATCTAAGAACAAGATGAATCTCACAGCATAATGGGACTTGTATTGTCAGCATCCTGTACCTCTACATTAAAGATGAAGGCAGCTTCATTTTGTGCAAATTATATGTGGTCATCATACTTCTGGCAAGAAGCTAGTGCAGTCTTCTTTTGGACAAAGAACACTGTAGAGAACAGTCCTGCACAGGGTGTGGACTAGATGGCTTCACCTATTTTATAACCATAATTTCTATTATTCTGTGATGATAAATTTGTATTTACATTTTAAAATAATTATGATATACTCGGCCCTTATTATATGTATATATATCTTTGTTCTTCCCCTTCCTTTCCAAAAATAATACATAAAACATAATGTATCCATAGTACAGATTATCACTATGGCCTGTCAATTAAATTCTAACATAGATTATCTTGTTAGAAGGTAGATACAGTGTGAAAGTCATTGCATATTTCACAGCACTTAGAATGAAAAACAAAACAACTACTCTGCACTTTCTGTGTACTCCTGTAATTTAAAAATATTGAAATGGATTTCTTTAAAAAAATGTGAATAATAAAATTTCTGTCAAGCTTAGCATCATGTTTCAAGTTTATGGAGGAAGTTTATTTTCATATAAGTGATGATCCCAAGTCATAAGTTATGAACCTAAGAAAATAGGGGGATATTACAAAAATATTTTCAGACCCTTAACTGTAGATAAGAATTTTGTATGTGTTGTGTATTGCGTTACTTTAGTGTATTTTAATTCCATATAGAATGATATTCAGGGCAAGTCACTTTTAGTAAAATAAAAATGCAGGAGGATTCATGCAGTAGTTACTTCTGATTTAGCATTTAGAATAGGTTTTATTAAAAAGGCAATGAATATGTTCAGTTGATGTACCAATGCTTAGATCACTGTAAGTTTGAGATTTAATTTAATAGGAGCAGTCTCCATTGTGTGACTGCAAGAGAGGCAGGGGACTGCCTGATTTCTACATGGGGTCAGAAGCAGGTTAAAAGTCTTTCCCTTTCCAGTCTTCTACCAAGCCTAATTAATGTATACCATGGCTAGTGCTGTAATTGCGATGCATGTGGCTTCTGACATCTGGAACCATGACGAGGCTGAATTGAAACGCTGTTGGAGGGAAAGTTAGTCAGGGTTGTGTGGAGCATACAGTAATACAAGCAATAGGTCTGTTGTTTCATCATTCAAGTGACAAGCTTTTTATTGTGTTATAAATGAGTAAGTTGTTCAAAGTACCTTCTTAGACCAAAAAAAAAAAGAGAAAAGAAAATCCTAATGGGAAGGAAAAAGACTTACTAACAGATTTTCTAGGCTTTGTCTATTTTAAACATGTTTACCCCACTACATCCTTTCAACCAGAATGGTGGAGGAAAAGTGGGAGCCACATTTCTGTTATCTTATGCCAAAGTCGCTCCTTGATCTATCATGAAACCCTTGGATGCACTTGAAATGTTTGGGAGGCCTAAGATGTATGTCTGAGTGTTACAATATACTGCTTGTGTCTGGAATTGGCACCTCTTGTAGCTCTGTCTGATGGAACAGATTTGACGGTCACAACTTCATGGCATAATATCTAGCAATCTAGCACATCACCACAGAATGTCTTGTGGTTTAGGTTTTTGGGGGGATTTTTTTTTTTTTTTTTTTTGGCATTCGGTTATTGCATTATATCATAAAATCCAGTGCTACAACACAACATCATAGTGTGATGACTTTGCAGGCCCCCAACATAATATCTTCTTCTGGGATATGGGAAGGCATGATAACCCTGAGAAAAGCCCAGACAATCCTGCCTGGGTGACCATCTTCACAAAGACTATAGATCCCAGCTTGTGATATTCCAGGCTGATCTGAGCAGTGGGTGACACTATATTCAAGATGGGGCAGCTGCAATAAGGTTTATTTTATTGAATTTAGATGAAATCCTTGGGCTCTTGGCACGTTGCCTGTAAAGCCCTGGGTTGTACCAAGCTAGAAGGCCACTCTAAAGACTATTTTCCTCTCCTTATTGAAAACTGGTGTCAAGATTGGTGGGTAGAGGAGCCATTAATGCACATAAAACTTTGCCTTACATCTAATCTCACTATGGTTAATTTTAAAACCCATCCTCTTCCTTTGTACTTTGGTCTTTCTGCTTTAGTGTGAACAGTCTCATCTAATGAGAGAGCATGAAGACGTACAGGAGCGAACAACACTACGCTATGAGGAACGAATCACAGAGCTTCACAGCATTATCGCTGAATTAAATAAGAAGATTGACCGACTACAAGGAACAACAATAAGGTATTGCAACTCCTATGGAAGTCTGGGCAAAATTCAGAAGCGGTATACGCAGTGGTGTACAATATACGTTGAGTGTGAGTTAATCATAAAAGTGGTATGGCTAGACTTGCTATGATTGAGGTTCAGTGAGTGTGCAAAATTAGTGTAACATGCATACTAGGAGGTTGGAAACTGAGCAGCTGTAGCAGGAAAAGCAACTTATAGGAGGGTGTAAGGCAAAGTAATCCACTCCCCATTCCCATTTTTATCTTTCTCCTATGCTATCCACAACACAACTAAGACTAAATTAAACCCATTATAGAGGTGCCACTGAAATTGGCTTCAAGAGTTGTGCCTGCTTTCATCAGCAATTCCCATAAAATACAAAATTGGTGCAAATCGAACTAGTGTTGCATACTCACTGAATGTAAAAATTTGGACACTCCTCTTTTAAGATTACTCAACAAGTTCCAACTGTTTCTTCATGTAAGTTCTAGATTTCACCAAAGAGGAACATTCTTTTATTCATCTGTCCATATCAGCTGTTCTTAGCTTACTGCGAGGCCTTATTTACTTTACATACAACAATAGTTTAGTTATATATTAGATAGACTTATAGAAAGAGACCTTCTAAAAACGTTAAAATGTATTACTGGCACGCAAAACCTTAAATTAGAGTGAATAAATGAAGACTCGGCACACCACTTCTGAAAGGTTGCCGACCCCTGCTATAGGTTATATTTACTTAAAATTCTTCCCATGTAGCACTGTGGGGTTTTCTGGCTTATTTTCCTGCCTGTTTTTCAGTAATGGCTGTTACGTTTTTTCATTTCACTAAAGTCTATATGGCCATCAAGCCAGGAGCTCTTTTGTTTAAAGTATATGCCCAGGAAAATATATTTTTGTGTGAAAGAGTAAACTCGTGTATCTTAAATTACAGAAGATAATGATATCCATATATTGTAATTACAGCATATAATTATAATTGCATTGCATTAATATTATATGAATAGGTAAATAGTGCAAGTTCTGCTGTAGGTAAAGATGCTAGGGTGTGCATGCCCCTGAAGGCACTTTGGCCTTCAGGGGCATGCACAGTTCTGCTACTGTGATAGAGCACCTAGGCACAACCTCTCCCCACCCACGACAGCTTTGACATTCCACATTAGAGTACTTTGTGCTCAGATCCCTAGACAACACTTCTGTCCACTTATATTTGAGTTCATTCTGCTGTAATATAGTAATAAATATTTGTAAGTGAATAATTAATTCTTATTTTGCTTTCCTTTAATGGTCATTGTAGCTAGTTTTTTCTCACAGACCAATACATTAAAAAAAAAAAAAACCCTGTGAACAAGGTGAGCTTTGAGAGCTTCCGTTCAGCTTCTAAACACAGTGGGAAGAAAGAAAATTAATTCTTCGCTCCTGTCATTTCCATACTTTCCTGTAACAACATGTCAGGCTTCTGCTCTTGCCCCACTATGTTAGCAGGTGTTGGAACCCTGCAGAAATGTCAGTTAATTACTGCTGGCTTCACTGGGACAGGTGTAGACTCCAACCTTAATATAAGGGACGTTGGTGTGGGTTGGGACAAAGAAATTCTAAGAGAAAGGTCCTAGGAGCAACTAAGGTAATGTCTGCACTACCACGGTAAGTTGACCTACGCTACGCAACGTGAATAATGTAGCTGGAGTCGATGTACCTTAGGTCGAATTACCTTGGGGTCTACACTGTGAGGGAGTCGCTCCCGTCAACTCTACCTTACTCTTCTCATCAGGGGTAGAGTACAGGGGTCGACTGGAGAGCGATCTGCCCTCGATTTAGTGGGTCTTCACTAGACCCACTAAATTGACTGCCGGTGGATCGATCTCAGAGTGTCGATCCTGGCTGTAGTGTAGATGTAGCCTAAGTCTGGGGAAAAGACTTAGGCCTTGTCTACATTACACAGTTTTGTCTGCAAAGGCTGCCTTTTGCTGACAAAACAGTGGAGGTGTAGACACTACAATACTAGTCTTGGTGGCAAAACCAAACAACCTGAACGAGAGGCATAGAGAGCTTTTTGCAGCAAAGTTAAAGTAACAAGGCGTCAGTGTAGACACTGCCATTTGTTACGTCAACTTAACTGGTCACCCCCAGTATCCCACAATGCCTGCCATGACCACTCTACTCATTGTTTTGAACTCTGCTGCCCTGCATCTAGTTATGCAGGCATGTGCCCCTCCCCTTCCAAAGCTCTGGGAAGCTTTGATATTCCTCAGCCTGGAGAGCTCACAGAGCTACTGAGGATGCTGCTCCCTGTAACTGCTGAGAAATCAGAGGGAATTGGAACCATTAATGTGGAATGTTGTTCTCCCTTTGGGTTATGTATGGGGTGACCAGATGTCCCGATTTTATAGGGACCGTGCCGATTTTGGGGTCTTTTTCTTATATAGGCTCCTATTATCCCCCCCCGTCCCGATTTTTCACATTTGCTGACTGGTCACCCTAGTTATAGATTTTTTTTCTGAGAATTACTGACACAGGTTTAGCCTCCAAATCCATACAGAGTACAACCCTGGCATTTCAGCGCATATACAACGTCCATGGAAGTCAGTCTTCTGCTTTGCATGCTTGATGTAAGTAAAAGCATCTCGGATCACATTCTCCAAAAATACCTTTAGCATTCCCTGAATCTCCTCGTAAATGAGATCTGAAATGCACTTTATGTCCCCACAATGAGTCAAACAGCTAATAGCTGGCTTCATAATACCCTGGGTATTGTCCCTCAGTACTTTCCTTTGGCGCTTAGCACCTCCTTTTCTGATACCCTTACCTCCCTTACCATGACCAGACATGTTCACTGGGTTTACAGACAGAGCGGCCTGCTGGTGTGGGGTGTGGAGAGACTGCTCAAGCTGCTGTCTGAACTTAAGAGACAGCATGCCCACACACTCACTCTCCCCCAACACACACACTATCTCTTTGACATATACGCTACCCCACACACACAGTCTCTCTCATACTTCCCCAACAGACACAGTTTTTCTGTCTCTCCCCAACACGCACACACTCTCCCCTCCTCCACCCCACACTTCAGTTGAACAGGAGCTGGCAATCTAGTAGGATACCCATGGAACGATGCAATTGAGAAACCCGCATCATGTGACACTATACCTGCCCCATGAGGCATTGCAAACCCTTCCGAAAGCACCCTACGGCCAGTTACACAGCAGGATAGCTACCCACAGTGCACTGCTCTCTGTTGATGCAAGAGCTGCTAATGTGGATGCGCTCTGTCCACACAAGGAGCACAGTGTAGACCTGCAACAGTGGTTTAATTTAAGTGGCATAACTTTTGTCAGCAAAACTCTATATTGTAGACATAGTCTTAGTTTAGGGCTTCATGTAGTTCTATTTTGCTATTACTCTTTTGTTAATAAAAAAAACCTCAGGAGTGGGGATTTTTTTACCATGAGTGTCTCTTACACTTCCAAATGTGCATGGAAAGATGAGACATTACATGTGAAATCACAAGATTGTCAGGCCATCATTTGGAAAGTGGTTACTTAAATCTGCTGAATCACAGGGCAAAGAAATGCATATCCCTGGTGCTGCCATGGAAAAGTTGTACAGCATCTGTACCTTATAGCTGACGTAGTGTAGAAAGGCTTGATTTACTATTGCTTTATGCCATTCTTAATGCTTCCTTTTAAATAAACCATTATATTATGTAGATGGTCAAGAGAAACCAAAGTTACACAGGTTTCAGAGTAGCAGCCGTGTTAGTCTGTATCCGCAAAAAGAACAGGAGTACTTGTGGCACCTTAGAGACTAACAAATTTATTAGAGCATAAGCTTTCATGGACTACAGCCCACTTCTCTGTGTGCATCCGAAGAAGTGGGCTGTAGTCCACGAAAGCTTATGCTCTAATACATTTGTTAGTCTCTAAGGTGCCACAAGTACTCCTGTTCTTTTTGCAAAGTTACACAGTAAATTTGATCATCTAGTTTAGAGTCTTTAAATTGTTGTCATTGTTTTGAGGTTAGCAATGGCTGAGCAGAACAAGATTTTCAGTCTAAACAAACAATTGCAACAGATTTAAGAGAGTTTGACAGATTGCATAAGCTAATCTATATTTTCCATTTAGAAGAGATTGCTTTTTTTCAGACACTTTGGAAGGTGAGGACGAATGGGTTCAGGAAGTTGCAGAATTATGGCTCATGCATTGTTCAGCAAGCCCAACTGCAGAGATATCAGATCAGGTGCTGTGGCTGCACCTCTTCTCAGACATATACAAAGTGTTGTTCTTAGTAGTAGTTATTGTATGAAATATTTTTAGATGTTTCCAATAAACTTCTGGATTTGACAAGATTTGACCTTTATAGGGTACAGCAAGTTCCACATGCATGGCCACATGAAGCTAGCTGTTGAGATTGCATTATGTTCTGCCAACACTCCTGATGCAAATGAAGTCACAGCGGTTATGGGATCAAGCCAACAATCATTCCTAATTGTCTCGTCTCACTGACATTGCTGTAGTTTGAGACAGCTCAGCTGGCTTGGTAATCCAACCTTAAAAAGAAGAAACTGTGAAATACAGCTGCAACCAATTTGGTATTTGATCTGGAAGAGAGCTGTCTGAACTCATATAATGTTGAACTCTGCTTAGTTTCTGAAAGGGGGCTGATATATCATTTACCCACCACCAGATCATAAGAAATAGTTTGTAATTTGAGGGAAGTAGAGCAGTTAAGAAGGTAGCTTGCTGAGAGAGACAATACATTTCTTTCTTGTGTAGTCAAGAATAGAAATGTTGGCTCTGTTTGCATTATCTAAGAGTTTCTCAAACAGTGAGGCTTTAGTGGGGTCCTAAGAAATCCAAGGCTCAGATGGGAGACTACCCTGTTTAAAACTTTGCTAAGAACACAAGAGCAGTGTTTCAAACTCTAATCTATCTTTCTTGTAGTGTGAATGTAGTTTGGTCAAATTTGCAAAACTGAAGTAAAAGGTTTAAGTCAAATTCAGAGTAAGGTTGTTTCACCTGAAACTCTTTGTATATTTATTCAGGAAAGATGCAGAATATGCTTTCCATACCCTTCAATGTGAATTTACTTCACTGCAGCATCATAGCACTTGAGCCCCTGTTACCTGCCATTTGGAAGTAGGCAGGTAAAATTATCACCAGCCTCTATTCCTTCCATTCACAGAAGACTTTGATACATTCATTAACTCTCCTTTCCTGGACTGCTCCCCATCACTGGTTTGCACAAGTCACAAAAAGGCAAAGCCAGTGAAATGGGTAGGTCCACATGAAGCAGCAGTATCAGTGTATTAAAAACACATACATATTAAGGTGCGTCAGTTACACCTCAACAAGATTAACCTCTCAAGAACAAAGAAGGTCCCAAACTAAATGATAAAACATTAGATAATTCTGTATCTGTTTTGAAAGTGAATGTTACTGGCCAAGAAAAGTTCATCCTAACACAAGATTTTATTTATTTTTTTAATCATGGCTTCAGTAAGGAAATGCATTTGTCATGCAGTGATACAAAAATAAACCTTGCCATGTGATTGAGAACAGAATCAGCTACAGTCTTTCCAGTTTGTCTGTGAGTTCAGCAAAAGAATGGGAGAGGGGAGAGAGAGAGAGTTGTCTTTCATTTCAATGCTGAAATAGGTCTGTGCAGCTTATGGACTTTCTTGCCTGCTGGTGTCTGCTTAGGATTCTTAGCTGCTGTCAAAAGACATATAATCTAACCAGTCAACCATTTGTAACTAAATGCTGTGCAGCCATGAATTCTATGGCATTACCCAACAGAAAATTCATACAGAAATATGGGTCACCTAGAAACCCAGGAGGAAAAAGGGGAGACAGAATGGATGGTATAGTGGACAGCATCATCAACATTAATAATGGTTGGCACTCATAGAGTGCCTTTTATCTGAGGATCTCCGTGTTTTACAAAACATTCATTAAAATATAATGAAAGTTGTAAAACGGCCAACACCTACTGTGGTGAAACCATTCTTTGTTTGAAGCTATGAGAGAATCTCATACCTTGACAACACCCCACCAGAATTCCTTAATGGGGAGGAGGAAGTGCTGAGAGTTTGCCATTTTGATCATTACTAAGCAAGCTTTAAAACAGTTTTGTAACACTGGAGCAACACAAAACTGCTTCATTGCACAGGAGGATCTGGCCCAGTACCTTTTGTTACTTTTCAATCCATTTTTAAACATTCTGTTTTAGTGTGTAGCTATTACACCTCTAAGTCCTGTTGAAATCAGCACCGCTTCTGTGTTCTGAAAGGGAAGGGAAGAGGATGGAAGAGAGAACTAGAAAACCCTTGTTTTCAAAAATCAGCCCCTTAGTTGCGTACAAAATATAAGCATATATAAAATATGTTGCACTGATTGGTGCTCTTCAAATACCTAGGGTAGAAAAGGTAAATTGCACATGTAAAATATGCTGTTATGTGTACAAAGTGGGTAATTTACCATTTGCAATCATAGTTACCTATTTTGAATGTGCAGTTACATGTTTGTAAAGAGGCATGTTTTGCATGCATGTTTCAAGGCAAATTTTGGAAAATTTGGCTCAAACAACCAAACATAAAATTGTCAATCTTAGCCATTGTCATTTAAACAAGAAAACTAGTCTAAGTCTGAAAGTGTTAGCATGTGTATACAAGCTGTTGGTTTTATGATCAGGTCAGCTTGTCATCCATTCATGGAGGAGATTCACATTTTAAAATTAATCACTAATTGCAAAGCAGGTTGATGTTTAAATGAACAAACAAATTACCAAAAGAAAAAGCAACTCTTTGAGCACTTAGTAATTGTTTTTGTCTAAAGCTAATGATCATTGGCTTGTGCTGTGCCTAATAATTAACTTATCCATAGAACATTAACCCACATTTATGTGTCTTCAGTAGCCTGTATTTTAATTCATGCTATTTCTGGTTTGGTTCTCACACTTGCTTTAAATATGTATTGCCCATCGCTTTAAATATGTATTGCTCATCACCTAAAATACCTTACTTTGATCAAAAACTTAATTTTAATCTTATAATAATTTTTGTATAATAGTTGCTAAGTGCTTGTGATAAAGATGTAACTTTCTGTAGTGAGCTGAGTTGCCTTTCAGGGTTAGAAAAGTATGATCATTCCTATCAAAACTACAACAGGTAAACTAAGGAAATCCTGCTTGGCAAACAAGCTGGAATTTTTCTTCTGAGTTGGCCTGTTTCACAGACAGCAGCCTTTCCTTCGGTCAGTGTAGTGATACGTGTGGATAATCTTCCTTTCAGCTATTTTGCCCGACAGACATTGTCAAACCTTAGGGCTAATTCCTGCAAGGTACTGAGAGTTCTCTACTCCCGCTGACCTCAATGGAAGTGGAAAGTGCTCATTACTCTGCAGAACGACCCCCTTAGACAACAGGCTTCCCCCCAGCTGGAGGTGCCTGCACAGTTCTGTGCTCTCCCTCCCTCACCAAAGAACTCCATTCCTGCTCCATTCCTCCCCACCCTAAAATCATCCACCTTTCTGCTGAAACAGCAGCAAAATAAACCTCTACAAAATACTTAGCTTAATGAGTAGCCAAATACGGGTACAGTAAATTCATTCATCAAAAGTTTTTGGTTTGTTGTTTCTGTGCCTATGCTACTGATGTTTTTCTTGCTGGTTAAAATGTACATATCTGAAAGTGACAAAATAATAATTACAAAAAACTGAAGCTGATTAAAAAAATCAGGTCTTCCTGAATGTCATTTTTTGAGTTGGATTAGCAAATGGATTAAAAAAAGAAAAGAAACATTTTAAAGTGCTTCATTGGGCAATGTGAGCTCACATTCCACTGATGTCCTTATCTACTTTTCCCCATTCCTTGAACTTTATGTGTGAACTTAGGGAGAAGAGACTCTTTATAAATCTCACTACTTCAGGTAATGCCCAATAGCGCTCAAACATTTTTGAAGGAACCCACTTGACAAATAACAGTTAAAGCATGTAATATGCAAGGGTTTTGTTCTCCAGTAACTCCAGCAGTTCACTGCCACTCTAATTAATCTGTACATTATCTTCCAATAGATTTCAAATGAAAACCCACTTGGCAACAGGAGAATTTAGAGAGAGAGAGAGAGAGAGAGACACACACACACACACACTTAATCTGGCAATACATTTTCTTATAGTGAACATGAGTCTGGAATGATCACAAGAACTTCGGTGAAACTTCAAAATACAGAAATGTGAGCCAGATGCTACTCGCCACATAACTGGCAGTTGAGAGTACAATGCAGAAAGTCAGTTTCTTTTATGGGAAACATACCCTGGTCTATTTGATAGTCTTGTTGAGCTGGAGAAAGTGTGTTGTCCAGTATGTACCCTACTGATTGTGACTACAGGACTAAAAGGCATGCTGTAGAGTTGCTTATTCCTTCAATAATATTTTTTTTCTTGTGCCTCTCCCCCAGGGAGGAAGATGAATATTCCGAACTACGATCAGAGCTCAGCCAGAGCCAGCATGAGGCTAACGAAGATTCACGCAGCATGGACCAGGATCAGACTTCTGTTTCAGTACCAGAGAACCAGTCCACTATGGTCACCGCTGACATGGGTTAGTGATTTTCTGAATAGACAGGATGTCTTCTACTAGTAGAAAGCCATTGTAGCCTTTAAAATACTGATCAGAATGCTCAGAGGGGAAAGAAAATAAATCATCCAGGCCTTGTTAATCAAACCAAAGATGTTGTGGAATTCTCGAGGAGAATAAACAGTAGCATTTAAAATAATCTCAGAACCTTGATCCCAGGCCATAAGAGCTAGAATAGCTGCAGAGGAAGAACAGAAAATGAGCTTTTCACGAAGAACTGAAGCACCTAAATGAGTGCCCTTTGGGAAAGGGGAAAATGAAGGGAATGCACACACACTTACCCTCCTCTAGAATAGTATACATGTTCTGACTTGACCATATAATTGGCTGATTAATTGGATGGATTGATTTTTTTTTTAAATCCTGTTCCTGTTTTGTTATTTTACCAAATAGCAAAAACATTTTATTTATAAGTAAACTGAAGATTGTTTTAAATGCTGCTAGTTTATTTAACTATAAAAGGTTGATGGTTGGAAATTGCGGAGATGAAATGAAGAGAGGCATCTAGAGACATTAATAAATGGCAGAGTAATGTGCTGTTGTTAAACTTCTCTCTCCAGGCCATAACTTTTAAGACTTGTTGCTTTCTGAGAGCCATTAATTTATGTACAGGTAGCAAGTTTCTAAATGACACTTATCTGTGCTGTGGAGTGTTAAGGAAGGTTCTTTATGGCAAAGAGTCCAGTAATTATATTGTTTTTCGGATGTGCTCAGACAGGGGATTTCAAAGCTGAAATTAAAGGGTAGTCAGTACTAGCTGTAGAGATCCGGTTCTCAGACTCCAGCAATAAAGACGTTCAGTATTGGGGTACATAGACACACTGCTTTTTACAGGCTTGGGAGCATCATTGATATCCATATTAGAGGGGAAATGTCTGTCTCATTGGATCAGATTCTGTTCTCATTCACATCAGTGAGAATCAGGGATATATCCTTGGCTGTAGTGTAGTTCCCCCTTCCTTCTGTCAGGTATTTATTAGATGCTGATCACCACAACGCCTAGAGGCCAGCGTGCCTTGGGAAAGTCATGATGCACTGGATCTTGATGAAAACGTTGCACTAAATCCGAAGTCCAATATGACTGATCCAAGAAGAGACAAAGATCAAAATATCACAGAGATGTTTTCTAAGTACTTTTATTACAGTCATACGGAGGGTCAAATTCTGTCCTCAGATAAATCTGTCTCACTCTCACTGAAGTCAGTAAAAATTCAGCTGATTTTTAATGGCAATTGTGCCTCTCTGAGGGCAATGTTTGTGTCCCAGTGAAGACTCAGTTAACAGTATATTTTTATTTCAGTCTTTTCTGTTGCAATAGCTTAGCAGACACCAGTTGTGCCCTGATTTCTCTTTCGAGAGAGGCAAACTCCTTCCTCTTCCCCATTATAACTTTAAGCTTTATCTCAGATGGAAGGGGGAATCTTGTTTGCCATTTCCAAAAAGAACGAGGATCCCTCTTAGACACAGAAGGACTCTGTGACACATCACCTATTATACAGTGGATGGGTTGTTGTCAGTATCTGAATTCCTGTGACTAATGCACCACTGAGAAAATATGCAGATTTACTGAGTAAATGGGGTGGTAGTTTGTTCAAGTCTTCTAAACCTTCCTGCAAAGGAAGGCTTAATTCAGGGAGTCTGTAACCCACTCTTGCTAATATTGGACAGAAGGGGATTAATTTCGGTGGAGGTACATCAGGGATGAATTTGACCCAAATAGTTGAGACCTCAATACATGGGTTTCCCAAGACAAGTTTGTAGTTGCTGACTGAAAACTGAGGACAAAAAGAACATGTGGCTTTTCTTCAGAGAGGGACTCTGTGTTTGTTATGGTTTTGTGGTTGAGTTTTTCTATTTTCAATAATTCATGTGCTAAACTGATGAATGTACGTTTTTGGATATGTGCCTAAATGTCACAGTAGATTTTATTCTTAATTGAAAAAATAAACAAGACAAGAGGCTTAGTCTCTAAACTTGGTATTTTGGTGAAACACATGAGGTCAGATAGTTTAACTTGACACCAAGAACTAGAGTCAGGACTGACATACACAACCGTATTGACTTCAGAAGGATTGTATGGAGTGTAAACGAACACTGAATCTGGCCCTGAGCTAAAACATTTAGTTTCTTTTATAGTGGGATTCTTATTATGTTTAGAGTGTCTTTTTTCTCTCTCGCTTACTCAGTGAGAGCAGAAATTGTGTCCTATATGTACATCAGTACACTAGTGTAGACTGGCTACCGTTTCAGCCAATCAGAATTATAGATTAGAAGAATGGTATTATCAGGATTGTAACGGGTTCAGTCACAGAGACCCCCTTGGGATTGTCACCTGATGTGCTGGAATTACCTCTGAGCCTGTTTTCCCTGATGGCTTGGGACTCCAGAACCCTGCCTTGTTGAGCCAGACATGCTAGTCTGCTGAACCACGCCCCCAAAGCTGCAGGCTTTAACTGAAAACCACTCAGCAGGTTACTTATCTCCAGCACACAAGACACCAAGTTCCCAATGGGATTCAAACCCCAAATAAATCTGTTATACTCTGTATAAAGCTCTGTATATACTCTGTAAAAACAGGGTAAACTCAAAAATTGTCCGCCCTCTATAACACAGGTATTAATCACTTACTCTGGGTTAATTAATAAACAAAAGTGATTTTATTAAGTATAAAAAGAAGGATTTAAGTGGTTTCAAGTAATAGCAGACAGAACAAAGTAAGTTACCAAGCAAAATAAAACAAAACACGCAAGTCTAAGCCTAATACAGTAACTCCTCACTTAACGTTGTAGTTATGTTCCTGAAAAATGCAACTTTAAGTGAAACCATGTTAAATGAATCTAATTTTCCCATAAGATTTAATGTAAATGCGGGGGGTTAGGTTCCAGGGAAATTTCTGGGGGGCAGACAAAAGGCATTATATACTGTACAGTACTGTACTGTACTGTATTGTGGTTGGGAAGTGCCCCTGGCTTACCCCACACAGGCACAGCCTGCTGCAGGCAAGAATGCTAGGAAGCACCTTTGCAGCAGCAGCTGCAGCAGCTTCCCCGGAGAAGAACAGGCTCGGACTTTGCCGGGAATGCTCCAGACCCGCCTCTTCCTGTCCTCTCCACTCCAGGCCCACTTCTTCCCACCCCCACTCCACCTTCTCTCCGGAGCACGCCACATTCTCTCCCTCCTCCCCCCAAGTCCTAAGAACCGCCAAACAGCTGTTTGGTGGCGCTTAGGACTTCCTGGCAGAGAGGGGGAGGAGCGGAGACGCAGCTCCCAGAAAATCCTAAGCGCAAAGTGCTGGGAGGGAGGGGGAGGAGCGGAGAAGCCCGTGTGTCGCCTCCTAGCCTTCGCTCCCAGAAAATCCTAAGTGCTTAGGACTTCCTGGGAGGGAGGGGGAGGAGCAGAGACACGGTGCTTCCCCGCTCCTGCCCCTCCCTCCCAGAAAGTCCTAAGCGCCGCCAAATGGTGGGGGAAGTGCTGGGAGGGACGGGGAGGAGGCGGAGAAGCGGAACTTGTGAAATGCTCCCTTGTAAAGTCGCTGCTCTGCCACAGAATCTTACAAGCAGGCAGCCAAACGACATTATAAGGAAGCATTGCACAACTTTAAACGAGCATGTTCCTAATTGAGCAGGCACGTAACATTGAAACAATGTTAAGCGGGAGGACGTTAAACGAGGAGTTACTGTACATTTAAGAAACTGAATACAGGTAAATCTCACCCTCAGAGATGTTCCAATAAGCTTCTTTCACAGACTAGAGCATTTTTCCTTGCTGAAAGGCTGAAGTTCAAGTGGGCATCAAGACAGATTTGGAGGAATGGTTGAAAAGGATGATTTCAGGTCATAGAGGTGCCAGTGAAGTTGCCACAAATACTGGTACAGTTCTTGTTATTTCCAGCTCAGGTGGTAGCTAGGGGATTTCTCATGCCCCCTTTGTTCTGTTCCACCCCCTTGTATATCTTTGGCAGAAGGTGGGAATCCGTGGTCTCTCTCTGGGTGCCCCCCCCATTCTAAATGAAAAAGCACCAGGTTTAAGATGCATTCCAGTACCAGGTGACATGATCACATGTCCTGTGAGACCCCAAGCCTCCATTCTTTCTGGCCTGACTCACAGGGACACAGGAAGGCTTACAGGTAAACAGAGCCATTTACAACCAATTGTCCTGGTCAATGGGAGCCATCAAGATTGTAAACCACCATTAATGGCCCACACTTTGCATAATTACAATAGGACTTCAGAGTAATACTTTATATTTCTAGCTTCAGATACAAGAATGATACATTCAAACTAATAGGATGAACACACTGAGTAGATTATAAGCTTTGTAATGATACCTTACAAGAGACCTTGTGCATGAAGCATATTCTGGTTACATCATATTCACACTTATAAACGTGTGGAGTGCAACATCACAAGGGTCATCCTCATTATGATTTTCTTTCCAAATGATCTCTTTTAAAAGATTATTTCTCTTGCGTTTCTCCTCATCACCGAAACTCAAATATATTGTATATTAAATAAATACATAGCACTTTTTCCCTTCCCTCTGCCATTTGTCTATTAAGTAAATTGCATCTGTGTGTGAACGAGATGTACCATACATAAGCACCATTATAGGAAATCATTAAAACAGCAATCTTTTAATTCTTGTTGCCACATTTGCTAGCCTGAAACTCTCCATGAGCTTGTGACTGTTGTTAGTCAATGTGCAGTATTTACTTCTCTACATGTGGTAAACTGTTTAAAAAAAAAAAAAAAGTTTTCAATGTACCAGGCCTATGCATTTCATTAGTAAGAACATTTCCAGACAAATACCTTAGAGCAGAATTGCACCAAGAGTCATCTGACCTTTGGGCATAGTAATCACTGTCCTGAGTTCAAATTTAATAACATAGAAAATACTTGGCTTCTGTAAACAGCCATAAGGAATAAACAGGTTGTTGTATGTCATTTTACATCTCAAGCTGAAGTAATTACTCTAGCTTCAGAAATAAGGTAGCTGATCACAAATACAAAAGTGACTATAAAACAGCCTCACATTTCAACTACCAATTGAAGGGATACTGTCACAGTAGTATTAATAGTAATAACAATGTAATGCATGTGAAGTATATCTTATCCAAGGATTTTAAAGTGCTGTAAAATCCTTAATAACAACTCTGTGAAGTAAAGACATATTAGTAGAAGAATTCTATATTTTAAAAACGATAGGCAAACTTTTCAAATTTGGGTGCCTAATGTCTAAATATGGATTTAGTTGCCTGCGTTTAGTTGCCCAAATTTGAAAAGTTTGGCCTATATTCTTTACCTGTGTTACTAATAATACTTTAGATTAATCAGATTGAAAGAATTTTCACAATCCAATTTACTTTTCAATATTTGTTATTTCTTTACTTTTACCACTTCATTGATCCTGGACAGTGATCTTTTTTTATACCTTAATACAAGGATGAGACATTTCCATTTCCAGCACAGCAAGCAAATGTAGAAATACAAAATATTGCTACACAAAACTACTAACTTTCATAGTAAGCTTATAAGGTATTCCTCCTACTCCCCAACACAAGCATCCTTCTGTCTTTGTTTATTTTAGTTTTACTATCTCTTTAAAAATAATCCCTTGTGTTGGTGATTTAGCCTGATGTACATAACTATGACCTAATAATAACATGGCACTGCATACTGTACTAACGCAGCAAGCTTATTGACATGCCAACTACATCAATGTGTCATAATACACTAATGCTTTTAGATATGCTGCTCTTCTGCTATAGGCAACAAAAACATCAAGAGATAAAATTATTAATTTCTCTGCTGTATCTTGTAAATCCTGTGAGTGGGTTTATGCTAGCTTCCCTTTGAATTGTGGGTCTCTCTGACATTGTTATAAATGGGAGAAACATTCCTTCAGGGCTAGAACTTAGCACATAAGGTCTTGCCTTGTGAAGGAAATGTTTTGTAAAATGAGACAAAATGTATATACAGGCATTATTGAGTTTCAGGAGCACAAGCAAAACAAGTAGATTTTACAGTTAAACATTCTTAATGCTGCAGTTGTGACTCGGAAATGAATTTTATTAATAAATAAACTTATTTGGCAGATTATTAACGCTAAAGCATATTAATTGTTTTCGTAGAGAACTGAGTTTGTGGGAAGTTCATACAGATACAACTTCAGTATGAGTTCATGCACATACAACTTCAGTAGGAGTTTTACATGCACACAGGTTGCAGGATCAGATGCTGCTTTGGCCATCCATATTTGTCATGCCACTGATATGTTGATGGGTTTGTTTTTAACATGAATTCCCTTTTTCCTGCACTAATTTCACATTCACTCCAGGGCTACATTCTTTTGCAATCCTATTCCTACACAAAGAGAATTTTTGAACATTTTTGTTGATCTCCCTATGCAAAGTTAGAAATACTGCATAAAGGCAAGGGCCCACGATTGCCGCCCTGTCATTTAAACACAAAGGAACAAATGCTACCTTTGGATTTTGAGATAATAGTATTGAGTCTGTGTCTTGCATTCTATTCTGTTCTGTTCTGTATCGGTTCTTATATTGTGCTCATCGCCGATACAGACAAGCTTCACCGATATGTTAGAGAGTTCCGTTGTGCCAGAGGAGCATAGTTGTCGATCATGGTGTTCTCCCAGGGCTTTATGTGGTCATTTAAATAGGCTGGGCCTAGGCCATGGAGCTGGCTGGAAGATAAAGGATTGAGACCTTGAACTTGATTTGAAATTCTATGTGAAGCCTGTGTAACCGAATGAGACCATCACTAGCACATTGGAGGACATAAGTATTTTGGTTTTAAGGTTGCTTTTATTTCCCCCTAAATGTTAATTGGACCATTTTTTTTAAATGACTGCCTAAATTACAGCCACAAAATTTGTACATGGCAAGCCTTGCATTGCATACAGTTGTCTGGTTTTTGTACATATCTGTGGATGTAATTTAGGTGGTCAGGTTTGTCAATTTGTCTGGTGTTAATCAAGGTAGATGAGTTTTTGGTTGTGAACTTAAGGTCATTTATTTCATAGTCCACAGGCGCTGACTTTCCAAAGTGCCGGGAGGTGCTTGACCCCCAGCTTTGTCCCAGGCCCCGCCCCCATTCCATTCCTTCCCCCAAAACCCCACCCACACCCCACCTCTTCCTACCACCTCTTACTACCCCCTCTCCGCCCCGCCTCTTCCCGCCCAGTTCCACCCCCTCCCCCAAGCACACTGCTTCTTCGCTCCTTCCTCCCCGCCTCCTGCACACCGGGAAACAGCTGTTCACGGCGGGCAGGAGGCATGGGGAGGGAGGGGAAGGTGCTGATCCGTGGGGCCCGCCGGCGGGCAGGAGGCACTAGGGGGAATGGGCGGGGAACTGATAGGGGGGCTGCTGGTGGGTGCTCAGCACCCACCATTTTTTCCCCATGGGTGCTCCAGCCCCCAGAGCACCCATGGAGTCGACACCTATGTCAGAGTCCCCTGTTCCCTCGCACCTCACTCTTTCATAATCAGCCTCTGTGATCCTTCATTTTAAATTCAGGTTTTCAAAGTGGACTAAGGAAGTTAGGTGCCCAACTCCCATTGAATTTCAGTGGGACTTGAATGCCTATCTCCCTTA
This sequence comes from Trachemys scripta elegans, assembly GCF_013100865.1. Lineage (NCBI taxonomy): Eukaryota > Metazoa > Chordata > Testudines > Emydidae > Trachemys > Trachemys scripta. The sequence goes on along the minus strand of NC_048303.1, from coordinate 67,563,897 downwards.
GGCTCCTTTGAAAACACCAGCCATATGTTTTATATCTGATTGGAAGGTCTGACTGTAATGCGGTCCTAGGTGGAGCAGTGTTATTCCTATGGTATTGCTCCACCTAGGACCTGAATGGATGTCACCCCTTTTAATATTTGTACCCCTGTGAAAGTAATGCATTGTCATGAAATCTATAAATCCATTGTGTGCTGTACAATACAATAACTGATTATTGCATGATGCCTTGGTTATTAATGGCCCATAAGTGAATACAACCAAGAGGCATCAGAACCCAAGAATGAGTTCAACCATATGATACACATCAGGGACTACTGCTGATATTTATCACTGAATGTAAGTTGGAAGTGTTGCAATTAATTTGTAAAGTTAGTTCACAAGATAAGAGGGATCATTTGGTTGTCACAAAATTGGGGAGTGAGTGGATAACACCCCATAACCCAGTGCTGTCAGACTGCCGAGGGAAGGGTCCTCTGGCCCTTGCCTTGTGAGAAGGATGATGATGTTTTCATCCTAAAGCATCTTGTGAATGTGATCACGATGTGGAGCCTCACAAGAACAAGGGTTGTTATTGGGGACCGATAAATATTTCCAGTCTTCTCTTCAGTTGCATGCATAGAAGAAACAGCTGTGAAAATGAAATTTTAGCTCTGTAAAATAATCTCTCTGGGGTTTTTGTGTAAGCTTGTGGACTTGGCAGTAGTTTGAGCACAAATCCCCAAAGTCCTTCCTTTTAGAGGATATTGGATTATATCATCACTGAGTGAACTGGGCAGAAGAGCATTTTGATTCCGAGGGAAAAGTTTTCTTGCTGAGCACAAAGATCAGGAGAAGCTGCAGTAATGAGAGAGAGTAACAAAAAACAAATCGGGACAGTGACATGGGAGTGTGCTAAAACGTGATGTCTTTAAAATATGGAGAAGGTTTTTCAAACAAGAACAACCACTCCAAATAAGTGGATGAGGCGATTATTTGTGTGATTGTGAGTAATTTGAGAGTTTAGGCTGATGGCATTCAACCCTAGAGATTTGTAAGGAGAAATCAATAACTTGTGCAAATAGGCTGATAGTATTCAAGACTGGAGATTTGTGAAGAGCAGTGTCAGACTGTAGGAATATACCATTTTACAGGAGTGGAGCCTGTCTTGCTGAAGGTAAGTATTGAATGGTAGTAGCTTTTTAGCTTGCGACACCCAGTGCATGTCTAACATGTTCTTTCTGTTTCATAGATAACTGCAGTGACTTGAACTCCGAACTGCAGAGAGTGCTGACAGGGCTGGAGAATGTAGTCTGTGGGAGGAAGAAGAGCAGTTGCAGTTTGTCTGTAGCAGAAGTGGACAGACACATTGAACAACTCACCACTGCCAGCGAACATTGTGATCTAGCTATTAAGGTGCAACAGCATTAACTAGTCACTAAATGCATTGTGTGCATACTGGGATACATTATAATACCTTGCATTTATAGCACCTATCATCTGAGAATCTCAGAGCACTTCACAAAGATTTACTGTGCCTCACAACGGCTTGTGAGGTAGGTACAGTAGTATAACTGTATTTGCATATGGGTGCACTAAGTCACAGAGAGATTATCTATAGATCTTGTATAGCGCTTTTCATCTATAGATCTCAAAGCACTTTACAAATATGGGTAAGCCTCATCCTTATTTTACAGATGCGCAAACTAAGGTACAGAGAGATTGCCTGACTAGCTTTGCAGTTATAAACATGTCATTTATTTAAAGTACCTTACACAGAATAGGCTGACTAATGGTCAAGGTATTTAGAAGAGTAAATAATAACTATCAGAGGAAGCAATGGCTATTTAAAAATTACAAACTGAAGATGAAAGAGCTGTAAATATTTCTGCACATTAGCTCCTTACCACACTCCTATAAAGTAGGGAAAATAGGAAACTGCAGCAGAGAGTTTATGATGTGACGGATGCCACGGGAGCTATTGGAGTTCCTGGTATCCAGGTTTGTGCTCAGAACATTAGATCACGTGACTAATTACAGTGTGTGAGGCTAGATTCCAGATTTATCCTTGATGCATCAGCATGCATTATCAAACTGAATTGTAACACTGTATAATCGGGAATGAAGAAAATCTCAATAATTCATTAGTTCCCCCAGAGAAATAGTTCCCTGTATGTAAGAACTGCCTTCTATTCTCTTCTTCATTGCAATAATGTAGTGTGCTAGTTAACAAACCAGAGCTGAAGCAGAGCATGCCACATCCAGAGAACTGCAGACAGTTTAGTTAGCAAATGGATGTTGGTCACATCAGCTTGTGAGAGCATAAGCGCAGAATGATACTTGGATTCAGTTAACTTTGTACATGGTAGTTATCAACATGCCTGTCAGAGTAATGAGGTGAGTGGGTGCATTTAACGTATTATGCGGCTTTTCCAAAAGGAAGCACTGGAAAAGGGGGCTGGTATCTTTTTACCTTTTCTGCGGCTCATTTTTGATCTTTCCTTTTCTTTACTTGCAGTGGTAGTTACTATGTTCTGTAAGATGCATTAAAACAGATTAGCAATGCTGACAAAGACTGAATACTAGGTGGAAGTTTCCATTGTATCTGAAATAGTTGTTAAGTAGATTTAATTATAAATACAAAACTTCATATTCCAAATATGAGATTTGATTCCTTGAGTAGCTTTCTGTATATTGTCTCCAATAGAACATCCAGCAATATCCTGTTTTTCTTTTTGCCATCTCTAACAAATTTTATTTCTTCTTTTTCTTCTTCACATTTCAAGAATGCAGCTCATTCATGCAATGAGAAAGTTAAATGCTCCTTGAAGCAGTATGTGATCTTGAAATAACCTGTCTTGTTTTCTGAATCTGATTATTGGAGACCTGTAGATTCAGGTGGAGGGTTCATTCTTTATGAAGCATAGCAGCTTGTTTTGTATTGCATGGGTTTTACAAGGTATTGCTAATCAGAAAAAGAGGGTAGGAACCTCCTCATGAGTAGTGTGTATTTGGTATTTACTCTTGAGCCGAACTGTATGAATTGTTACATTTACAACTGTAAACCAATTATAAACGTGATGGGGGAGAAATATGGTCCAATGTTTACAGGAGGAAATTGATAGTCAGGACATGCAGGTTCTGTTCCTACTTCTTTCATAGACTTGCTGCATAACCTTGGACAAGTCACTTAACCTCTTTGTGCACAGGCCTGTATAGGGGTTAGTGTGGCTCTGCACCACCTTGGGCGGAAGCTCTGGAAGGGATTGTGCATCAGAGAATCCCAGTTCTTCACTGAGGTCCCAGGTACACAGAAGAAATGTATAGGCTGCACCATCCTAAGGCATAGTGTACCCCATCCCCTCCCACACACACACACGCACAGTGTGCCTGGCCAAGGCTACTTCCCCTTCCCATATCTCCTTGTGCCCTTGGGGGGGTAACACATGTCCCTAGGGACTCATAGAAAGAACCATCCTTGTGCTCCCCCAAATGTGGGACTGCACTTGTCCCTGTCATGCTAGTATGTGAGGATTCCTCGCACCTTCCCCAGCCCTACGCACCCATTCAAGAGCCAGGCACAATCTGGCATTGTAAGTACATCTACACTTCAGCTGGGAGGGTGCTTCCCAACACAGGTAGACAGACAAGCACTAGCTCTGCTTGAGCGAATGTGCTAAAAATAGCAGTGTAGCACAGATGGCAAGTCAGGCTAGGTGCCTGAGTACAAACCTGCCTGGACCCACTAGGTATGTATTCAGGTGGCTTGCATGAGTTGCCACCTGTGCTACCCCCTCTACGCTGGCTCAAACTCTCATGTCTGTCTACCTGTGTTGGGACACACATTCCCAGCAGCAGTGCAAATATACCCTGTGTGTCTCAGTTAAGTCATCTGCAAAAGAGGCACGACACTTACTCATGGTGAGGCATAGTGAATGTGTTATACTTTGAGGCCATCTGAGGAAAGGTGCTGTATAAATGCCAACTGCGTGCTGTTGTTTGTGTATATCTCAGTGAGGTGAACTTTTATTTATAAAGCACCCATCGTCTGCCCAGGTACTCATGGTGCTGAAGAGTAGAAAGATTAAAAACTATAATAATGAAAACAGCCTTCATTAAACTTCAAACAAAAGGAGTACATTGTGTGTGAGCGTGTGCGTTGCTTGTATGCATGTGTGTAATTGTATAGCTCCCCTTACATCCTTATATGGTGGCAGTGTAGTAGTATTGGCCCTTTTTAATATTCTCCTCCTGCTCCTTTCTGTCTTATTGTGACTGTGTTTTTGCAGACAGTAGAGGAGATTGAGGGTGTGCTGGGACGGGATCTTTATCCAAACCTGTCTGAAGAGAGATCTCGGTGGGAAAAGGAGCTGGCTGGCCTGAGGGAAGAAAATGAGAGCCTCACTGCTATGCTGTGCAGCAAAGAGGAGGAGCTGAACAGAACCAAGGCTACCATGAACGCTATCCGGGAAGAAAGGGACAGATTGCGCAGAAGGGTAAGACTACCAGCTCTCTACAGAGTACATAGAAGAGCCTTTCAAGTAACAGGGATCTTTTCAGTTCATTCCAGGCCACATAGGTTTGTAACTGGGGAAAGTTGATACCCTGCACCTTCTTTCTTGCACCATTTTTTTTGGAAGTGAAGCAATACAGGTTGTAAAGATCTAGGAGTGAATGGAAAGAAATTGCAAGGAGCTTCTATATGATGAGCAGTCAAGATATACAAAGCCTAATATCAGAAAACATGTGTTAACTGTAAGGCTGGTACTCATGGGCAAGAAAGTATGTGTAAGTTGTTTATAGATAAAGCAGATGTTCATTTAGTGGATTTTCCAGTGAACAACAAATAGATCTTTGTCTTTGATGAGAATTCAATTTGTGATTAAGAGAAAGTAAAAGAGAGGACACCTGTCACTGGGAAATAATGCTCTGTGAATTGAACTTTTAGTAGTCCCAGCCCTGCCCTCTATCCCAGTCTCCGTCTTCCAGCTGTTTGTGATGTCAGACAAAACTGTTGTTCTTTATGTAGACACTGAATTAATACAAGAGGAAATACAGAAAAAATGAAAGTTTAAAGAATCCATGGTCAGTCTCTGGTATTCTTTTAAATTATTTACTGCCTCTCCTTAATAGACAAGTTAAGAAATTTTGCAGTGTTCCATGAAACATCTGCATGTGAAATAATAATTTCGTTTTTGAAGAATATGTGTATGATTTTTCTTCCAAGCCTTGTGTTGTATGTGGGTAAAAATTTAGAGACCTTTGTATTCTTTGTAAATTGTTGAAAATGTTGTTTTTTTACCTAGTGGCAGCGGAGCAACCTCTTCCTTGAATGCTACATATTTAAGAGATCAGTACTCTTCAGCATGGTATTAGGCTATATCGTTTGCCATTTCTAGTCTTTGGATATCCAGCCCTAGATCATCTCACTCAACAAAGCTTCCTATCCATCATAACATAATGAGTTTATTTGCTGCTAAGGCCAATTACACCTATAATCTGCTGTGGTGCTTACTAGATCTTTGTCTGATGCTCTGTTTAAAATTTCACGTGTGTATGTATACATGCATGTGTGTATGCCTAAATTTCTGTTTGAGCTAGCGCTGTCGATTAATCACAGTTAACTCACAAAAATCAATTGCGATTTAAAAAATGTATTGTGATTAATCGTAGTTTTAATGGCACTGTTAAACAATAAAATACCAATTGAAATTTATTAAATATTTTGGATGTTTTTCTACATTTTCAAATATATTGATTTCAATCACAACACAGAATATAAAGCGTAAGTACTCACTTTATGTTATGTTTATTACAAATGTTTGCTCTGTAAAAATGATAAAAGAAATAGTTGTTTTCAATTCACCTCATACAAGTACTGTAGTGCAATCTCTTTATCATGAAAGTGCAACTTACAAATGTAGATTTTTTTTTTGTTACATAACTGCACTCAAAAACAAAACCGTGTAAAACTTTAGAGCCTACGAGTCTGCTCAGTCCAACTTCATGCGCAGCCAATTGCTAAGAGAAACAAGTTTGTTTACATTTACTGGAGATAATGCTGCTCGCTTCTTATTTACAGTATTACCTGAAAGTGAAAACAGGCGTTCACATGACACTTTTGTAGCCGGTATTGCAAGGTATTGTGCCAGATATGCTAAACATTCGTATGCCCCTTAATACTTTGGCCACTATTCCAAGGGGCACGCTTCCATGCTGATTCCACTCCTTTAAAAAAAAAAAAAAAGTGTTAATTATTAAATTTGTAACAGAACTCCTTCGGAGAGAATTGTATGTCTCCTGCATTCTGCCATATATTTCATGTTATAGCAATCTTGGATGATCACCCAGCATGTTCTTCATTTTAAGAATGCTTTCACTGCAGATTTGACAAAACGCAAAGAAGGTACCAATGTGAGATTTCTAAAGATAGCTACAGCACTTGACCCAAGGTTTAAGAATCTGAAGTGCCTTCCAAAATCTGAGAGGGACGGGGTGTGGAGCATGCTTTCAGAAGTCTGAAAAGAGCAACACTCTGATGCAGAAACTACAGAACCCGAACCACCAAAAAAGAAAATCAACCTTCTGCTGGTGACATCTGACTCAGATGATGAAAATGAACATGCGTCAGTCCACACTGCTTTGGATCCTTATCAAGCAGAACCCATCATCAGCATGGACACATGTCCTCTGAAATGGTGATTGAAGCATGAAGGGACATATGAATCTTTAGAGTGATTGGCTGAACAAGAAGTAGGACTGAGTGGACTTGTCGGCTCTCAAGTTTTACATTGTTTTATTTTTGAATGCAGTTGTTTTTTGTACATAACTCTACGTTTGTAAGTTCAACTTTCATGATAAAGAGATTGCACTACAGTAGTTGTATTAGGTGAATTGAAAAATTCTATTTTATTTTTACAGTGCAAATATTTATAATAAAAAATAAATATAAAGTGAGCACTGGAAACTTTGTATTCTGTGTTGTAATTGAAATTAATATATTTGAAAATGTGGAAAACATCCAAAAATATTTATATAAATGGTATTCTATTATTGTTTAACAGTGCAATTAATCGCGATTAATTTTTTTAATCGCTTGACAGCCCTCGTTTGAGCATTTGTTTTCTCTTGCAAAATGTTTGTCTCCCATGTAATCACATACCATGCAGTGTAAATAGTTCTCAGCCCTGAGGTGTTCACACTGAGTACATGACACAGTATTTTCACTTTAACTAGGACCATTGCCACATCTTGAGCTACAGACCAAGTTCAAAGAGATGTTTGCTGGTTTCTCAGTATAATGAAGATATTATTTGTTTTCTGTTTTCCTTCAGCTGTGCAAATCTACCACAGCTATGGACAACATGAGGGTGGTGTTGTATAAAACTTATTTGGAGGATGTTCTTAGTCAGGATGTATGTTTGCTATGTCAGCCTTTGGGAGGTTTTGGAAAGTACAGTCCTCCTGGCCATATGCAATAACTAAACCCAGATCTACATTTTCTGGTAATAAAACTTAGGAACTATAAGAGGTTGAGGTGTTTAAAGAAGAGGGACTAGAACAAACTGATAAATTAAAGGGCAGTGAAGACTAGATGGTAAGCATCCAAATGTGCTAAGGAATTTAAGAATGGATTGGCTGAGCAGCTCACAATAGGCAACTTCTAATTAAAATCACACCAGAGGATTGGAGGATAGCAAATGTTGCATCTCTTTTTTAAAGGTCTGGGGAATTACAGATCACTAAGGCTATGCCTACACTACAGACCTTACAGTAGCACAGCTGTACCAATGCAGCTGCGCCATTGTAAGGTCTCTCGTGTAGCCACTCTGTGCTAACGGAAGAGAGCTCTTCCATCAACTTAATTAAACCAGGGGCAGTAACTATGTAAGGGGCACACCCCTAAGCGACAAGTTTTGCTGACATACGTGGTAGTGTAGACATGGCCTAAGTCTTACTTGCTTACCTGATAAATTAATGTAAATGGTCATTTAAAAATAGAATGAATAGAACTTACATTATTCTAATATAATAGGGTCTCACTAGCATAGTTCTACAAAGGAAAATTATACCTCAAAAATCTAATAAAATTCTTTAACATGTCAGCACAATAATGGATTAAAAAAAGACAGCTGACATAATTTATTTGAAATTTCAAAAAGATTTCTAGAAGTGCCTTACAAAACATTATTAAGGAATCTCAGAAGTCATGGAGTGAAAGGATCAGAAAATAGATAAGTGACAGAAAACAAAAAATAGGACTAAATGATCAATTTTCATCATGGCAAAAATGCCATGGAAGTGCTGTGTGAACCAGGACCATATATATTGTGTTTAATATACATTCTAATTATCTGCAAAAGCAGGAGCAGTGAGATGGCAAAACTGGCAGATATGTAATTATTTAGGTCAGTCAGCACTGAAAAAGTCTTCCAACTGGCTGAGGAGAAACATTTGGGAAGGAGAGAGAGATTTGGGATGGGCAAGAGGAAAGGGAGTAGGGATTGAGAAGTGGGGGAGAACTAGTCGAGGTCCAGAACACAGAAATTTTAGGGGAAGAGAGAGAGAGGCAGGCAGATAAGAGGAAAAAATGAGAAAATAAAAAAGCAAGCAAGCAAGCAAAAACATAGAAAATTCAGAGGCCGAACCCAAAAGGAAGTCAGAATTTTCAGAGTGGAGGAGAAGGATCTGGCATGGCACTGGTGGGAACAAGATAAAAATATTTATTTAATTAATTTAGAAAATAAGGCCAATTATATTTTTACAGTGTGGATTTAATGCTTGTGAAAGGACAAGTACATCAAAGGCCAGCCCGCACCTCAACCCTTGCCTGAAAGGATCGCATCTAGGATGTTGTGTGCAAGAGAAAATTTCCCACTGTTGCTGGCAATGGTTCAGTGCCAAAAGGGTTAGCAACACTGGTAGCTGTCATAAACATACAGTTAAGGATAGCATAAACCCCTCCTTTATCTGTAAAGGGTTAAGAAGCTCAAATAACCTGGTTGGCACCTGACCAAAAGGACCAATAAGGGGAGAAGATACTTTCAGATCTGTGGGGGAAGGTTTTTTGTTTGGTGGTCTCTTTGTGTTCTCTCTGGGACAGCGAGAAACAGGCAGGGAAAATACATCTCCTAAAGCCATACCTGAACTAAGCATCTAAGATTACAAATTGTAAGTAATAGGAAGGAAATGCATTAGATTATCTTTTGCTTTAGCTTGTGAATTTTCTCCCAACTAAAAATAATTTTCTACCTTTTTCATTAATTCTGGTTTATTAAATATGTTTGTTAAAATATGTTTTTGAATACCACACTTAATGCAGAACAATTAGTTTAATTACCCTTGGAGGAGTCTATTTATTATACGTGACCGTGTCAGAAACACTATGTAATTGTTGCACTAGAAAGCATGTTTGCATTTATAATGTAACCTATGTCCATAGCTGCTGCACAATAAGTGTTTTCTTTGCCCTCTTAAATATTTTATATATGCAACCCTGAACCCAGAGTCACTTCAGATTATTTCCCCAAGGAAGTGCGGGGAGGAGACCCTGCCAAAACTTAGTTTTTGTTCTGCATAAATTAAATTGGATAGAGAAAATAACTGAAGCTGATCAGATCAATAGGTCTGTTACTTTAGCCCAATGTCTGTAATCAAACAAAGTGCTCTCAATAGGTTTTCGGAGGCTTGTTAGAGTTTTAATTAAATTAGGTATTTAATGCATTCAGTTAACAGATTGTGCCACTTTGCAGAGCAGTAGTTAAGAAATGACATGCATACAGATTTTTGTTTCTCACAGGTCATTAGTAAATGAGGCAATTACTTATTTCTGTAGGATGCCCATAATGTAGTTGCTAATTTCACAATGCAGAGGTTTACCGTATCTCTGAGTGATATAGCCATCCTAAAGTAAACTGTTTAAAGTCTAGAGGCAGCTATTGCCAGAAGAAAGTGTTTCTTACACACACACGCACACACACTCACTCTCTCTCTCTCTCTCTCTCCACACTATTGCCAGTAGAAAGTGTTTTTTACACACTCTCTCTCTCTCTCTCTCTGAATAACTTTATACCCATCCCTCCCCGAGCTCATTGGTTGTATCCATAGCCAATGAGCACAACAGACTGGGCAACCAGGTTCAACCCTCAAAAACAAAGAGGCTCGATCTCTGGCAGAAAAATTTATTCAACTGCTAGTCTCCTATTGAGAGTGGCCAATCACCAGGCCCTACTTGGCTATTATGTTTATAACATTTGGCAGTTTATAGCCAAGTTTGTGGACTCGCTGCCAGAGGAGCCCAGGAGGGAGTTCCTGGCTATTCTTCATGAGGGCAAGACAGTGATGAGGGCTGCTTCCAAGCAGCCTTGGACGCAGCAAACTTTGCAGCCAGGACCATGGCTTCAGCCATATCCATGAGGAGACCATCGTGGCTGCAATCATCTGGGCTGTTGGTGGAGGACCAGTCGATCCAGGACCTCCCCTTTGATGGCCTGGCGCTGTTTACAGAGAAAACAGACCACAGATTACATGGCCTGAAAGACTCTAGGGCTACTTTGCGCTCCCTGGGCCTTTACATGCTGGCGCCCAGAAGAAAGTGGTTCCAACCACAGAAGACCCACAGATTTAGTAGTCAATCCTGATCAGAGCCCTTCCACAAGAAGGGCAAGGGCTATAAATGTCGACAGGGCCAACTGCCAGCCTCCTTGGCTCACTCGAGCTGTACCGACCACCAGCCGGGTAACAAACAGGCATTTTGAGGGTGCTCTCAAGGGCGACCTCCCAGCCTGTGTCCTAAATCCAGCACCCCTTTTTATTTTTCAACCATTTATTGCCCTACTGCCCTGCTTGGGCTTCTATAACATGAGACCAGTAGGTGCTCAGTACTGTTGCAGGGGGGGTATACCCTCCAATTCAAACAACACGGCCTCCATGTTCTCTGTCAACGGACAGGGGGAGCTCGATCATCAGCCCTTTGTCAGGACTTCTGTATCCAGCATCCTATCCACCTGGAAGCCTTGCATTCCCCGGCGTCCAGAACGCGCTGGCAGATTGCCTCAGCAGGTCCTTCTTCTCTCACCACAAGTGGTCCCTCCACTTGGAGGTCGCCAGGATGCTCTTCCAGAAGTGGGGAGCTCTCTGAGTGGACCTATTCACCACCAACCAGAACAGAAAATATTACTGGTTCTGCTCTCTGCAAGGTCTCGACAGCAGCTTGCTATCCAATGCCTTCCTCCTGTCGTGGTCAGGAGACCTGATGTATGCCTTGCTGCCAGCCCCACTGATCGGCAAGGTCCTCTTGAAGATCAAAAGGGATAAGGCTCTAGTCATTATGATCGCTTTGGCTTGGCTGCGCCAGCATTGGTTCGGCACACTCATGGACTTAGCAGTGCCAGCCCCAGGGACACTCCCCAGCCACCTAGACCTGTCCTCTCAGGATCATGGACGATACCTGCACCTGCACCTTGCCTCTCTTCACCACATAGTGTGGTTGCTGCATGGTTAAATCCCGAGGCACAAGCCTGCTCTATTCAAGTATGGCAGATCTTCCTGGAAAGCAGAAAGCCCTCTACCAGGGCGATGTACCTGCTAAAGTGGAAGGGCTTCTCCTGCTGGACATTGGACCGGAATATCTCTCTGATCCATTCATCTCTACAATCCATCCTAGATTGCCTGCTTCACTTAAAGCATTAGGGCCTTGTTTATTCATTAATCAAGGTACACTTATCAGCAATATCAGCATCCAGGGTAGATCGGTATTCTCCTACGAGATGACGATTAGGTTCCTGAAGGGCTTTGAGAGGCTTTTCCTGGCAGTTCAGGACCCAACTCCCCAGTGGGATCTTTACCTAGTCCTCGACAGACTCACTGGCCCTCCCTTCGAGCTTCTGGCTTCATGCTCCCTTTCACACCTGTCATGGAAGGTCGCATTCCTTGTAGCTATTAGCACAGTGAGGCGAGTCTCCGAGAATAAAGCCCTCACATCGGAGCCCCCGTACACTGTGTTCTACAAGGACGATGTCCAACTGCATCCCCATCCAACCTTCCAGCTAGAGGTTGTGTTGCACGTCCATGTCAACCAGGATATCTTCATCCCAGTGCTCTGTCCAAAGCCCCATGTGTCCAACAAGGAGAGGCGTCTGCACATCGCAGATCTACTCAACTCTTCATTGCAGTAGCTGACAGGATGAAGGGCCTCCCGATGTCTTCTCAGAGGATTTCGTCCTGGAACACCACCTGCATCCATACTTGCCACGAGATAGCACAGGCTGTGCCTCCACTGATAGTGAAGGAAAGTGAAGAAGGAAAGATGGTTATTCACCTTTTGTGAGTTCTTCGGTTGTTCTTCGAGATGTGTTGCTCATGTCCATTCCATGACCCATCCTTCCTCCCTCTGTTGGAGTTCCAGCAAGAAAGGGGATGGGGGAGCTGGCGGCACCCCTTCATACACATGCCATTCCAGAGGCACCAGAGCCAATCCCCTATAGATACCACTGAGGGAAAAACTTCTGGCACTGGTGCATGTGGTGAGCACACACACCTACAATGGAATGGGCATGAGCTACACATCTTGAAGAACAACAGTTATGGAAGGTGAATAGCTGTCTTTTATGCAGTGCAGCATTGTACAGTTAAAGGGTACTCCAACTTTGCCATGAGCCTGCAGGATACGTACGATTTACATTTTGCATAAAATGGAGCATTCTGCTGCTGGTCTTATCTTCATTATCTTCCTTCTGTTAGGGAGAGACAGGCCCCAACACTCGTCTGCAAGGATCAGTGTGAAGCATTGCATGCTGGGACTTATAATCTTGTATCAAAGATTACAAGAACTGCAGAATGCTTGGTAGAAAGCTGTAGGTTACGTAGTGCACTTTGGCCTCCCTTGGTTTACAGTCAGTATGTAAGGTTCTGTATGTATATTTATTTTCTGAAACATTTGAGAGAATATTTTGGCACCTTCATTAAATGACACAGAAGGTTCTTTTCTGTTTTTCATTGTGTGAATTCCTGAACCATACATCCAGTTGATGCTCAGACTAGTGCTCCTTCCCCATCCCATTGAAAATGACTGTGCTCGGGTGTGGCTGAAAAGTCATGAAGACCCAGAGACTGGAAAAGGCACTGGCCACTCAAGACGCATTTAATTGTCAGAAGACTGAGTCATACACTAGTGTTGCATTCTTCCATCCTGCATTCCAAAAGTGGCGACTAAGGGGGGATATGATAGAGGTCTATAAAATCATGAGTGGTATAGAGAAAGTAAATAAGGAAGTGTTATTTACTCCTTCTCATAATACAAGAACAAGGGGCCACCAAATGAAATTAATAGGTAGCAGGTTTAAAACAAACACAACGCATTGTCAACCTCTGGAACTCCTTGTCAGAGGGTGTTGTGAAGGCCAATACTATAATGGGGTTCAAAAGGGAGCTAGATAGATTCATGGAAGATAGGTCCATCAATGGCTATTAGCCAGGGTGGGCAGGAATGGTTTGCCAGAAGCTGGGATTGGGTGACAGGGCATGGATCACTTGATGATAACCTGTCTATTCATTCCCTTTGGTGCACCTGCCATTGGCCACTGTCAGAGGACAGGATCCTGGGCTTGATGGACCTTTGGTCTGACCCAGTGTGGCAGTTCTTATGTTCTTATCCTACCCACATACAAGGCTTGCATTCTGCGTGAATAAATCAGAAGGTGGGGAAATAGTATGCAATATTTTGTTGCATATTTTGCAATATTTTGTTATGCTTAGTCCTGCTTATAGTAGAAACATAATAATTGGAAAGTATTAAAATTGTAAAAGAGACTTCCATTTCTTAGGGAGTTATTGAATGATTAAATAATCAGGTCACTGGTCAAGGAGGAGGGAGAAATGGTGTTGCAGCTGACACCCTTTTTATTTAAAGTTGGATTAGGAACTAATGCACTAATTATCTCTTAATCAAAATAATAGAAAAGTGATACCAATTGAGAGTTCTTGGTCATACTTTATATTGAGGGCAAATTTATAAATAGTTTATAAAGGTTTAAACGATGTTTGACTATATGGATAGTCAATCATTATAGAACTCGACAAGTCAATATGTTGCTTATAACCACTAGAACAGGGGTAGGCATGTGAGCTGATTTTCAGTGGCACTTACACTGCCTGGGTCCTGGCCACTGGTCCGGGGGGCTCTGCATTTTAATTTAATTTTAAATGAAGCTTCTTAAACATTTTAAAAACCTTATTTACTTTACATACAACAATAGTTTAGTTATATATTATAGACTTATAGAAAGAGACCTTTTAAAAACATTAAAACATATTATTGGCACGCGAAACCTTAAATTAGAGTGAATAAATGAAGACTCGGCACACCACTTCTGAAAGGTTGCCGACCCCTGCACTAGAACATATTCTACTGATGTGCTTGTAATTATCTATAACACATACAACTCATGTCTCCAACATACTTATATACATCTATTAATCATTTATGAATGCTTTATAAATGCAATCTTAATATAAAGTATGGCAGGGTTTTCTGTCTCCCACCCTGTTTTCATTTTTTTTTTTCATTCAGTGGTTCGTAATTGTGTTTTTTTTCCCCTTCTAGTCCCACCCTCTGCATTCTAAGGAAAAAATGTTAGAGATATACAATTGTTGCTTTCATTTTTACTTGTGTTACTAAGCATTATTTAATATTAATAAACCTAATTAGAAATTACTTACTACTCCAATTAGAATAGTAATGACAGTATTTACTAGCAGGGAACACACACACACACACACACGCACACACACACACACACACATATATAAAAAATAAGTTTCTCTGTAAATGAATTTAGTATTCCTAATACATACACTAATCTTGAGTCTCACAATTGGGTTGCCCTGTCTACTAGATATCATGGATTCAGTTAACGTTTTGTTAGTGTGAAAACTTCCCCCATAATTTGTGCTGTGTGCACAGTCCTTCCCCAGTTTACTGCCTCCATCAGTGAATGTTCTGACAGTGTTCCCCGCTCAAATCACTGCTTTACTAAAGCTATCTTATGCCTAGTTTCTCCTTGAAGAACAATCTACAAGACTCTTAAAGCAAACAAAGAACCAAAAACGGATCTCCTCCACAGACAACAGTGCAGCCTCTCATAAGCCACCCTCCCCACCGAGAAGACACTCAATAGACTTCTAAGAAAGAATGCAACCTCATGCTGTCTGAGAGCATACTCACTACACCTCAGAGGTCAGAGGCCTTTCCTAAGCTGTTACTTGCTATCTAAGAGGATGCTTAGTGGGGGCCCACTGCTGCTGGTATTGTATACCTAAGTTAGTAACATGAAGGAAGCTCTAAATGGAGAAATCCCAGAGGTCATGAACCAGCTTTTGAATAGGAAGACTGTTTCTGCATTACTGGGCCCTTGCCTCTGCCAGGAGGAAGATGTATTCCTGCATGACAGTGGAGTCAATCATGTTAGACTTGTTGCTTGCAGCATTAGATTTTAGACAACACAGGCAAGTACTGCTTCATCTAACTCAGCCCTTAGAAGTTGCTTGAACACACAAGACAGTTGGCTCAGCTATTAGATACTTTCCTTCAGGATGACAGAAGATACACCAGGATACAATGTATTTCAGCAATACTGACATCCGGCTATGTGGTATAGCAGCTCCCATCATATGTCATACCTTTCAAGGGTGCTGAAACAATTTGTATAATGGGGGTGCTGAGAGCCACTGAACCAAACTGTGCACCCTGTCTGTAATGGAATCCACTTCAAGCCAGAGGGTGCTGCAGCACCCCCCGTATCCCTAGTTCCAGCACCTATGGTACCTTTTATATGGCCACTCGTGCATCACACAGGGCTATCGTCAATATATTATCCTAGGCAAAAGGAGCTCATGGCGTGGTTAATGGGTATCTTTTCATTCCCATAGTGAGGTTCCACTTGTACACCGTATCTCTTCTCCTAATTACCAGAAGAGCTGGGGAAATAAATGGGATAATAATAAATTATCCAAGTACAAATGAACTGGCCTCACCGCTCCTGAATTGCAAACCACTGGAAGTGTGAGCCTTTGATTTCCCAATTCACAGTTCTTTTACCTTGGAACCCAGTATTACTCCAAAACCTGACCACATGGAATTTGACTGCACTTTGTGATTATTCATCCATTGACACTCAAACCACTCAGAGATACTAGGGAAGAAATGATGGTTCGGTTAGCCCATGAGTCTGGGAAATAATTTCAGAATTGGGATACCAGCTGCTCTGCTTATTGAATCAGAAGTATTTGACTTTCTGTGAGACCTCTTCCACAAGGCTTCACATTAAGGTCATGAGCCACATGAGCTCTTGTAATCTCTCTGGAAGCCAAGAGAATCTAGCCATTTATCCTTCTTTTACCTAGTTTCTGAGATCAGTAACGAAATGGAATTACATTTATTTCTTTGAGCTCTCAGGCAACTTTCCTTTGAGCTCATAGCAGACAGGTGACTATTTCTTTTTCCTATGTTCCCTGTTAGGTGAGTAAATTATCTGAGAGACCAATGTACCCAACAACCCTTTCTGCAAGCTTTTGTTTCCCAGAGAAATCTAATTTTTATCGTAGGCTCTTAACTTACATATCGTAGGTACCCTCACCATCTCTTTGTCCTAGACCTAATCATTTTAGAAGTCTTGGAGCTACACAAGTTGAAACTGTGCAGACTCTTAAGTTCGGTTCCTGTAGTACAGAAAACTTGAGTTACTGTTAGATTTGGTCCTTCTCACAGTTACAAAGGTGTAAATCAGGATTATCTAAGTGGAAGTCAGTGGTGTTACACTGGTGTGCGTAGAGTTGTCTGTAAACTTGGTCACATCTGGCCACCCAAAAATATGCTTTTAATTGAATCTAAGATATAGAGGTATTAATTAGGTATGTTGGTCATCAGATTTATACACATGTACAAATAAAATTCCACCAAGCATCACATTCACTCTGAGCCCTCTATTGGAGAGAGAAGATCTTGCAAGAAATCTGCAGGACAGCTACTAGAACATGCCCATTTTCATTCCTAAACCAGGCTCACTTTTCGTGTGCAAGTGGGGTTCTGCAAGTGTAAGTTCTGTTATTTGCACAATG
Source organism: Trachemys scripta elegans (assembly GCF_013100865.1). NCBI lineage: Eukaryota > Metazoa > Chordata > Testudines > Emydidae > Trachemys > Trachemys scripta. Next base: position 67,546,806 of record NC_048303.1, on the reverse strand, counting down.
AGTGAAAGTGCTGAAAGTGTACGTATAGGTGGTTGTCTGCATATATTTAAGCGTTCATGAAAAGAGAGAACACTTTGGAGATTTGAAAGTCTTAGTGGATTTCTGAGCTTCAGTGGATGCTGTATGTGTTGCTCAATAGATGCTGCTTAACCATCCTGATCTTAAATCTTTCACCTCCCTCCACACCTCACCTCAGTGTTCTGCTTCTCTCCCCTCCCGCTCTTAACTTCATGCTTTCTTTCATATTGCTCTCAAAACTTGCCATGGCATTCCTCTTCCATCTCACCAAACATCCTCAATTTCTTTCTTTAAATCCTTCCTCAGAATTCATATTCTTTCCCCTTGCTTTCCACCACTGACCTCCAATACTGTACTATTTACATCATCCCCTGGTGCTTTCTCAGTATCAGTCTAGAAAATATCAGAACTTGTAAGTTGTAGTCTCAACATAAAGTCGCTCACATTATTTATTTTAACCCTGTTTCCTAGCTCTTCTTTTGTCATCTTCATTTTCCATTTAGGTAAGGCACAAAAATTTCATGGAAAGTTCTGGTGCTATATAAACAATATTTTTCTTCTGACATTGTAAGCTCTTTGGGACAGGGACAGTATCTCTAGGCGTATCTTGAACACTCAGTCAGAAGTTAATCTACACTATATAATGAAAACAAGTAACAGTGCTTATTTGCCCCAGTATTGAGACTTCAGATTGGTGGATGTAGAGATGTAAGAGGCTAGGACAATTTTAACCTTGTCTGTAAATTAGTCTTCTCATAATTCATACATCCACCAATCCAGAGAAACCACCTCCTATAACATTTTTCTCTCTCGATCCCTCTTCTCTGGTCTTCCTTTATTTTTTCTCTAGAATTACCATTACCTGTAGCTTGGAAAGTTACTTTCTGAGGAGATGGTGCATTCAGCTCTATCAAGAAGGTTTTGGTGACCAGAAATAGTTAGCTGAGCTGCCTCTGGGCTCTCCAGTGGGTGGGGCAACCCAGTAATGAGATTTTGGATTGGTGAATGTATGCATTATGAGATCACCTATTTCCAGGTAAGACAAATTTGTTCTATTTAGCTACTCAACATTACTATAAATTCACTGCAAAATGGACACATTCTTATTTTCATTTACAAATAGTAATGATTCAGCCTGTAATCTACTCAGCTAACACTCTGGATTTGTATGTAAAAAAAAGAGACCACACAGTTCAGGGTTGTTAGTGCGCTCTCTTTTTTCACCTTTTGTTTCTGAAACGGAATATTGAAGCAGTTAATAGTGTACATTGATGGTTAGGCTGTGCTCTGAGTTTTTGACCATGTGCTTTCCTAAGTAAAGCTGTTTTCCTGGCTGTGGTCTAAACTTGGTTAATTTTTCTTTCTATTACAAATATTGTTTTACAAATCCTTTACAGCAGTTCACTCTGTAATTGTGATAGATCAGTAATCACTGCTCGATAATAAAGTATAGACCAAAGGAAACGACTCTGTCAGTGTTTGATTGCATTGTGAGGAGCTCTATGGAACATTGTCCATGTAAGGTGGCTTTAAAAATGTATGTATGAGACTGTGTACACAGCATCATGGGAACAGTAGTGACCACTGTGGTTAAGATTTCAGACACTTTTCACTTTAACCCTCTGTTTTTAGTTGCCTATAACTTTGCAAAACTTTCAGTTTTGGAACCAAAATCTTCCAAGTTTGGTCTCTGGCCAAAGGTGATTTTTTTTTTAAGTTTGAACGAAAACGGTACAGAATATTTTGAATATAAGGAGAAGGGGAGGAAATACTTTTCTTATAGATACAGTCTTTTAAAAACATTTCGCACAGCTTTGCAGCCTAAATAACTGGGGAATGAAAGTCAGAGTTTGGCATGGAGATAGCCTTGTTAAGAGAAATGCTCTTGTGTATGTTAGTAAAATTTGATGTGGATTTGACTGAGGTCTTGTCTACACTGGTGGTTTGGTTTGTTTTTTTGCATCAGTGTAGCTGCTCTAGTATAAATAGTGACATGTGTGAGCATGACCTCAGTGCAATTCACCAGTTTCTATACCAGTGCAGCACTCCTACCCTAGAAGGTTGCAGTAGTGCTGTTATATCAGTGTCAAATGTGTATGTAAACCCAGCCTGAGTTACCAATTGAAAATTGTTTGCCGTGGGCGGGTGTTTTACATGTATGTGCCCAGCTAATTAAAATGTATTGAAGAGCTGCTTGTGCTGGCCTAAGGGCTCCACAGACATGTTTGACTCCGTTTCTCTGGACCTTGCAAGATATAAAGGGGGTGAGCTATTGGATGCACTTTGTGTAAGGTTCTTAGCGTCCCATTCTGGGTGAGCCTCCAAGTTATTCCCACAGTTAGCCTTTTTAACCAGAGTTCTTATTACTGCTACCTTCATCGTTCCCTCTCTTCTTTTCCCTTGTATTGTTTGTTACATTCAATTATTTTGTCTTAAATGAGATTGAAAGCTCTTTGGGGCAGGGCCCTTGTCTTCTTTTGTGTCTGTACAGTGGACATAATGAGGCCACCACTCTTGATAACAATGCTAAAAATTAATAACAATAACAATGTACCTTAAGAGCTCTGGAGCTGGGAATGCCCAAAACCTTAATGCAACAGCCTTAAGTTTGACTGAGGGCTTATGCTTGAAATATTAACCTATGTTTGGTGCTAATATATATTTATGTATAAAATCATACTTGTACAATGGTATAGAAATTATAGTCTGAATTTTACAAGTGGCTGTGAGATAGGTCATACACAATTCAAACGTTACTGCATTTTTTAGAATTTTTGGCAAAATATCAGTTGTACATTGGCTGTTCATTGTTTTAACAGAATCCACACGTAAGTTAAATATGTAAGTAAAAATAAACTATTTGTCATTCAGGGAATTTTCCCCTTCAAACTGGGGAGGGTGTTTTTTTCCCCTTTTCCTTTGATGCCAGGATGCTAGTTCTGCAGAAAAATGAGCTCTGTTAATTTCCCCTATGGTATAATTGCTGTGTTCAAGCCGACCATTTATTCTTTGTTTGTTAAGTATTATTCTGAGGTAAACCCTATAATCTCTTACCCAGCAATACCATTTGGCTTCTTCAAGACGTTTTTTTCTTAGCCCTAAAACTATTTTGAGGTCAATTCTGTATTTCTTTGGCATATAATGAGGACAGTTCAGTTCTTTACAAAATGTGTGGTTATTTAAAGCTTCAGCAAATGATTGGTTGGGTGCTCTTTCTAGAAGTTCCCATTCTTGACATTACTCACTCCGTGGTGCTCTATTTAATTGTAGTTTTCAAAGTATTAATAAATTATTTACATTTCAATTACTTTGGCCTTTTAATGCAGTGAAGTCATCCTGGGATATTTATGCATGAGAACTATTTCATCAGTTTTAGAGCCTCTCTCTCCAGCCATTGAAGACTCTAGCAGTAGGATCTCTGTCTACTTACCATGTTCTTTACACTTGCTAATCTTAGTCCAAAGCATTATTTTAACTTCATTCCAAAGAAGGAGATTCTTATACACATAATATTGTTGCATTCAAGGGATTATATAAAACAAGCTGGAACGAAGAATTGTTCTGTGTCAGCAGATTTGTGTATTTCCACACTGAACTAGTTAGAAGGGGCTGGCAGTGGGGAAGAGTTCTGAATCAATGCCCACCCCTCCACAGTGAAAACCTTACAATAATCAGAATTTCCCTGGTCTTGTCAGTCAGTAATCATCAGTTGGATGCCAGCAAAGGGGGAAAGAGCTAGCTAATTATCTAAACAATAAAAGTAAAAAAAGAATGTTACATTTGATTTTAGGTTCGGGAACTGCAAACACGTTTACAGAGCATCCAGGCAACAGGCCCATCCAGTCCAGGTCGTCTCACTTCTGCAAACCGACCCGTGAACCCCAGTACTGGAGAACTGAGCACGAGCAGTAGCAGCAATGACATTCCCATTGCCAAGGTGAGCTGTTGTGTGCTGCAGTGATGCCTCTTATTATCTGGAAGAAGCAGACTTCATTGTGCACAGCTGCTGTGCAGGCATGCGATTAACTGGGAAGTATCATCTAGAATCCCTGGGGTGTTTTCAAGGGCCCTAAGCGGGCCCATGAACTCAAGCTGCAGGAAGAGATAAAGTGCTAATAATTTTAAGTCTCTCTTAGTCACAACATAGATGCCAGCTTTCATTTATCAACTTAATGTGGGATTTCCAAGCACGGTGAATGTGTGAATGATGATGCATTTTGCATAGTTGTGGAGAACATGGGGCGTTGGATGCCTGTCTGTAATTTGTGTAGCTTTGTGGCTTTTAGATTGCTGAACGAGTGAAGCTCTCAAAGACAAGGTCAGAGTCTTCATCGTCTGACCGACCTGTCCTAGGATCAGAAATCAGCAGCATAGGGGTGAGTGCTAATAATAAATCAAAATAATAAACTGTGCACACAGCTCATCCTAACATGAGTATTGCAGGAAAGAGCCAGGGGTGACTGTTACGTTGTTAAAAACAAAAACAGTATCTTACTATTTCAAAACTAATTTTATGGAAAATATTTAACAGGAGAGAGAGAGAATAAATGAATATGCTTGTGTAATCCCCAGTTTTACATTAATGTGTAGTCCATGCAGTTGCCATAAATTGGTGGCCAAGGACCTAATCCTTGAAACCCTTGCTCATCTGAGTAATCATATTGACTTCAAGGGGACAATAAATATGAGTGAGGATTACTCACATAAATAAGGGTTATGCAGTTGCACCCCAAGTTAGACATCTCTAGAAGAGTAGTATATCAAATTCTGCTCTGATAACACCAATGTAAATCCAGCAGAACACCATTGCTACTCCTGATTTACACTTGTGTAACTGAGAGCAGTATTTGGCCCTTTTGCTCAGCTTTCTTGAAAGTATAGATGTTCTCCAGAGAACCTGAGAATCTACAGTATTTTTAAAACCTAGCCATCCACTCGCAGCAGGTTTATTATTCACCCTGTGCAGGTATCTAGCAGTGTGGCTGAGCACTTGGCCCATTCTCTCCAAGACTGCTCCAACATCCAGGAAATCTTTCAGACGCTCTATTCACATGGATCTGCTATCTCTGAAAGCAAAATCCGAGAGTTTGAAGTGGAAACAGAGAGGTTAAATAGGTAAGATGGAAGGTTAGATGCACTTGTAGTATTTTGCCTAGTATTTGTTTTGTTAAATTGATTTTATTTTCATTATTGCCTGTCACATATCTTATATGTTCATGCTTGAGTCCCAGTTCGTCTCTGGCAGCTCCAAATAAATGTGAAACTTGGATAATAAAGAGGTGATCTTAACATACATTAACAGTTTTTTCTACCACTATGATAATTTGAACATATACGCTAAGGCCTGTAATGGATTTGAATCTCTCTCTGTCCTATGTAGTAAATAAAACATTTATTTCTCATGTCTTTTCATGTCCAGAATTCTAAACTGTGGTGTGTTCCCCATATCCCTGAAGCATGGAGCAGACCAGTAGATATGGCATTTTTTTCTAAAACATACAAACGTTATTACTTAGGACTTGCATGACTACTACACCATTCTAGAAACAGGGTATTTTGTTTTCTGTTGGGGTACCTGAATAATAGTGTTCAGAATCAAATTGTCTCAGTGAGTGTGCTCATTTTAGGTGAGGTGGAGAATGGGTGTATTGGTTGATTACAGGATTAGTTGTCAGTGTGATGCGACCATGAAAAAGACTAATGCAGTCCTGTGATGCATCAGGCCAGGTATTTCCAGTAGAGATGGGGGAAGTGTTAGTACCATTATACAAGGCACTGGTGAGACCTTATCTGGAATATTGTGTGCAATTCTGGTCTCCTGTGTTTAAGAAAGATGAATTCAAACTGGAACAGGTGCAGAGAAGGGCTACTAGGAGGAGCTGAGGAATGGAAAACCTACCTTATGAGAGGAGACTCAAAGAGCTAGGCTTGTTTAGCCTAACCAGACAAAGGCTGAGGGGAGATATGATTGCTCTGTATACATAAATCAGAGGGATAAATACCAGGGAGGGAGAGGAATTATTTAAGTTAAGTGCCGATGTGGGCACAAGAACAAATGGATATAAATTAGCCATCAACAAGTTTAGGCTCGAAATTAAGCAAAGGTTTCTAACCATCAGAGGAGTGAAGTTCTGTAACAACCTTCCAAGGGGAACAGTGCGGGGGGCGGGAACAGACTGGCTTCAAGACTGAGCTTGATAAATTTGTGGAGGGGATGGTAGTGTGGGACTGCCTACGATGGCATGTGGCTCATCAGCAACTGCCAGTAGCAAAAATCCCCAATGGGTGGTGATGGGACACTAGATGTGGAGGGCTCTGAGTTACTATAGAGAATTATTTCCCAGGTATCTTCCTGGTGGGTCTTGCCCACATGCTCAGGGTCTAACTGATCATCATATTTGGGGTTGGGAAGGAATTTTCCCCTGGGTCAGATAGGCACAGACCCTGGGGGTTTTCCGTCTTCTTCTGCAGCATGCAGCACAGGTCACTTGCAGGTTTAATCTAGTTAAATTGTGAATTCTCTGTAACTTGAAGTCTTTAAACCATAATTTGAGGACTTCAGTGACTCGCCAGAGGTTAGGGGTCTGTTACAGGAGTGGGTGGATGACATTCTGTGGCCTGTGATGTGCAGGGAGGCCAGACTAGATGATCATGATGGTCCCTTCTGACCTTAAAGTCTATGAGTCTAACAGTACGCTGATATCACTGGACCTTGTACTGTATTAGTCAAGGCCTCATGTCTTATTAATTACATGAGCTCAAAATTATGAATAAAAAAATCCCAGAATTATGTGGCATTGCACTCCCCCTTACTGCTTTTCCCAGTTCTAGTCCAGTCTACTATGCTTTTTATTTGACTATTTTGATACGAATTAATTTTATGAAAATGCTTCCCCTTCTTTTCGGTGAGCTACAAAATTTTGTATTGACAACACAAACATTGGAGAAGTTGTCAAGAGAGTTAGCTGGAGCTTTTGACAGCTCAGTAGGGAACTGCTGGGGCTTTGGGCAACCTAAAAAACTCAGGGGTTTATTCTTGCTACCGAGGAAGGGATGCGCTCGCTTTTTTCCTACCCCATTTACAGGTGATGAGGGGGTGACTTCAAATTTTTGAGAGGCGTGATTGGTGTTGATTTCCTTATTCCATACCTAAGTAAATCTTTACAGCAGTTAGCTGTACCCTGCTGCTACATTCAGCAATGATGGATAAGTACGCAGCCTGATGTCTCTGCCAAAATGATAAGCAGTGAGGTAGTCAACAATGTTGACATTTAAAGTATGAGGGCTTGTTTATGTGAACACGTACTTGGCAGCAAGCTGTGATGGAAATCTACTTCACACTAGCCTGCCCTGCACTAACTGTCCATGTGGATCTAGTTGGTGCACACTAAAAGTTCCATAGTGCGCTTTGAAGCAGGGTATATCAGTGCACACTATAGAACTTTTGTTGTTCTTTGAGTGCTTGCTCAAGTCCATTCCACTTTAGTAGTGCACCATTGCCAGAGATTTTCCCCTCAATAGTATCTGTCGGGCTGGCTGTAGTGCCCTCTGGTGCCGCGTGCTTATGCGCCAGTGTAAGGGGTGAGGCCAACCACACACCCTCTCAGTTCCTTCTTACTGCCTGTGACGGTTGCTGAAAATCTCCTCTTGCTTTGGCAAGGAGCCTATGAGTGCTTTTTTCTTCTCTGTATCATAGTTTAGTCTGTAGTTTAGTTATAGTGTATATATTGTAAATAGGGTTAGTGTAAACAGTACCACCTCCCCTTATTGTTAAGGGGATTCCTTCACCACCGTGGCTGGGCGGCTCACTACCACAAGATGACTTTTGGCCCCATTGAGAGCTCTTAAAGCGGATAGCAGCTAACCTGGGGCTAGAGATTGAGGATCTTAAGGAATCATCCCTCGGTCTCATTGACGTTCTGGCAGCAGCAGTTCCATCTAAGGTGGCCTTCCCCATTAATGAGGTGGTAATGGGTCTGGTCAAAGGCCTGTGGCAGACCCCATCTTCTCTTCCCCCCACTTTGAAAAGAGTGGAGAACGAGCCTTATTGGGGAGATATGACTACAATTTGTGGGACTCCTTGGTCAAATTTAAGGACTCTAGGCAGGAATTCTCAGCCCTCTTAAACGAGGGGAAGAATGTTGCCAGAGCCTCTCTCCAGGCAGCATTAGTTGCCACAGACGTGGCGGTGAGGACAATGGCTTCTGCCGTCACCTTGAGGCAATGATCTTGGCTTCAGTCCTTGGGATTCCTCACTATTTTTGGAGCAGATGAACACAACACTGCACACCCTGAAGGACTCAAGGGCACTGCTCAGGTCCCTGGGCCTCAATGCTCTGTTTGCTTCTAGGAAGCACTTCTGGCCCCAGCAGCCACAATGCTTCTCAGCTCAGCTTCCAAGACAAGAACCCTATAAAAGAAAAGGGAGAGGTTACTAGCACCGTCAACCGCTTCCATCCACCTCAACCTCCCAGCTGGGGTCTCATAGGTACTCCGGTGGACCCAAGCAGGACTTTCGATGGTGCACCCCAAGGTGCTATACAAGTTCCTGTCGGACTGCTGGGTGCTAAATACAGTGGCAGTTGGCTATACCCTGGAGTTTTATGTATTGCCCGTGCCCCCAAAGAACTTACAAGTTGATTTAAGACAAGATACAAGTGTGACCAAAAGGTAGGAAGGCAAGATAGAGGGAGGATAAGGATAGTAGTGATAAGATCACGCTGTTACATAGGCTTGCTGCAATGAGAAAGCAACAGCGAATTCAAAAAGGGATGTTTTATTCTTTGGTTGGTTCTTCAGTTGTTTTTTTAGTGGTGGGGGATTGTCCCAGACCTAAGTAAACATCCTCCCGTGTTCTTGTCACAGTACATGGAACCCATGGATTTAGCTGTAGTACTTTAAAATACTGCCAGCCAAATGTTCTTTGACATTCTAAACTGGGATCATTTTGGTGTTTTCAAGACAAACAGACCTCTGTCTCTGCTTGAAGGTTAAACATTATTTCCTTCTCTACAGCCGTATTGAGCACTTAAAATCCCAGAATGACTTGTTGACAATAACGCTGGAGGAGTGCAAGAGCAATGCTGAGAGGATGAGCATGCTGGTTGGGAAATATGAATCCAATGCCACGGCACTCAGACTTGCACTGCAGTACAGGTATGGAAATATGTGGCCTGGGAATTTGAGCTTGAAAAGTGACAGAACTTGCTACAGAACTTAGGACATAAAGCTGCTGTTCTGCAACAGAACATCCTGCTTCTGTTCCATTCTGGTGTGAGTAATGATGCACTGGTTAGATAAGTTCATGAGGCAGCTACATTTAGTTATTGTCTGATACGTAACTCAACTGTAGTCAGAGGCGTTTCATCAGGGATGAATTTAGCTGTCACACTAAATAGCTTTACCTCTTCTTTTTGGAAATACAGAATGAAGATTAGAGTTAGGGAAGATTTGTTTAGTTTTTCCCCCTCCTTCTCATATGTACATGAAACAACCTTTGCAGGTTTTACTGAAGAAAATAAATAAAGAAAAAAGTGATGATGATGATAATAATAAGCAACTTGTGATATTAATATGATGGACGTTGCTGGGAATATTTTTCCAATATTTCTTCAGCGAGAAGAAATGAATCAGTGTCTGAGAAATGTTAAATCTGTGTCTTGCTCTATTTGAAGTGTGTTGGGTGCTCGCAGTCCAGTGTCCTCATCACATAGGCAGCCATGATCATTAGCCATCCCAACAAGAGGTTAAGGATTCAGTAGGTAAAATGACTGAACTCCACTCTCACACTCTAGCATCCCTCCAGATGAAGGTTGGGGCACGCTGGAGAAGCACTGTGAAGAAGCTTGTGCTGGAGTTGTCTGTGCTTTAGCTGTCTGTTGTATAAATAGGAGACTTCAGTTTCTCCTACTGTCAGTCTAGCATCTTTCACAAGCTTGATGGTATAAAGAAAGAACCCACAACTCCTATTGACTTTTGTGAATTAACTTGACTTCTGTAGGAACTGTGAGGTACACCTCTCAGGATTTGGTCCCAAATAACTATATTTGCTTTAAAATATTTGTAAAAAATGGTGTTTCTGGAGCATTCTTTCGACTAATTTGGAGCAAACACTTGTGGCATTAGGGCAAATCCTGTTCATTTTGAAGGAAGTTGATCTTGAATACATTTTATATATTACATATTAAATAAAGCAGAAATGAGAGGTTCCCAAGTACGTTCAGTAGTGATCTCCTTGCAGTGGGGAAAATGGGTTTAAGGAAAGTCTTGGACAGGGGATTATTTTTTAACAGAGGATCAGAAAAACATAAGTATTTTGGTAAGGGTTTTGAATAACATGGAAAATTGGAAAGGCAACTTCACAAGAAATAGCCTCCACTGTTGGTCAGATTACTGTCTTGTATCAGCCACCCTTCTGAAGAAAGATAAGCTCAACTCTCACTGGTCATTCCACCTCTCCCATTTCCTATTCAATGAGTTAGGGCCAGCCTGGGGACAACATTCACAGGCTGCATATCTAAGGGGAGGCTTGTTGACCATTGGTGGGAGAAACCACGTTACCTGGGATGTGGAAGACCCAAGTTCAAATCTCCTCTCTGGACCAGTGATTTGACCCCAGGGCTTCCCTCTTGCAGCTGAGTGTAGGCTATTCTGGGATGGGTCCCTCTTAAGCTTTCTTACTGAAGCTTTTTTATTTCCTGTAAATAGTCAGTCACTGGAGCAGGACTTGAACTTGGGTCTTCTCCCGCTCAAGTGAGTGCTGTAACCACCGGGTTATAGGAGGGCATTCTGGGGTGGATCTCTTTCTGTTTCTCCTGTTGACACTGATCCATTTTGTGTAAAATACTTAAAAAGTCAGTGGTCCAGAGAAGGACAGAATGACTCTCTAAGGGAAGACCCAAGTTTAAGTGTGAAATGTTTCATTTGACCCAAAACAGGCTTTTTGTCAACTTCTTCTATTCATTGAATATTTCCAAAAAGTTCAGATTTGGCCTGACTTGAACCAAATTTTTTTCTGATTTTTCAGAATTGCCATTGAATCAAAAAATCAATTACTGACACAGCTGTAGTCCTGTAATGTCCCTGCTATCATACAAATAGAAAGGAATAGCCTAGTTCAGTGATTCTCAAACTTGGGCCGCTGCTTGTTCAGGGAAAGCCCCTGGCAGGCCGGACCAGTTTGTTTACCTGCCGCGTCCGCAGGTTCGGCCGATCGAGGCTCCTACTAGCCGTGGTTCGCCTCTCCAGGTCAATGAAGGCTGCAGAAAGCGGTGCAGGCCGAGGGACGTGCTGGCTGCCCTTCCTGCAGCCCCCATTGGCCTGGAGCGGCAAACCGTGGCCAGTGGGAGCCGCGATCGGCCGAACCTGCAGACACGGCAGGTAAACAAACTGGCCCGGCCCGCCAGGGTGCTTACCCTGAACAAGCAGCGGCCCAAGTTTGAGAACCACTGGCCTCGTTCTTCCACCACCACTTATCCAGTGTTGATCTCTGATGTTGATTCTCCTGTCTAAGTTGCAGATATTGTGTTTGTTTTATTTCAGTGAACAGTGCATAGAAGCATACGAGCTGCTGCTGGCTTTGGCAGAAAGTGAACAGAGTCTCATTCTTGGTCAATTTAGAGCTGCAGGCGTTGGTTCTGTTGGTAAGATCTCAATGAGTCATTCTCTAAATCCCATTCTGCACTTCAGTTAACATTTATCAGTTTACAAGGGCTGGTTGCAACAGTGAATCATCTCCTTACAGTTTGTTACCCACCAAATATGTGCTTATTTTCATGTTTCCAACTGAATAAATAAAATGTTTGACACACACAAAAATTGGGACTGGAACCGAAACAAACTATTATAAGCAAGTTAAAATAAACCATATATGGTATTACAGGAGATGCATCTTCTGGACTTGTGGGATTACTTTTGTTGGGCAATAACCATATACCAAGCACAGTGATTAAACTGATACCGCCAAGCACCCAAGCATGCGCTTCACATACTGAATGGAGTGGTTTGGGTTACATAATTTGCACTTGCCATTACCACAGTTGTGTACATAGCCACAGTATTTGCCCACAAAAATTGTGTTTCATAAAAATCTGGTCTTAAATCTGTACTCTCAAATATACCATAATGCAGATAAAATACCATGTGCAGTCTTTACCTCCAAGCTCCCATGGTACTTTTGTGTTTTAACATTTCCGTCTCATGTTTTACTGCATGGACTGAGGTTTCGGCCTCTGTTTTCTGTGTTGTTCTATTTCATTTCGTTACTCAGCAGCACATGCTGACACTAGTTAACACTGCTATTGAAAATGTTCTTTGGGGGATGGTGCTTTCCTAATAACAGTCAGCCCGTTTATTAATCCATTTTCAACATGGTACATGCGAGTTCTATGCACACAAGTCACATTTTCTGTCAATAAATAAATGTTTTCACTGTGAAACTAACTCTTAATTTTACAGAGGCTCATTCCTCTTACTGATGGGAGGGAGTGGTAGTAGTAATCTTGGACCTTGCTTTGGGGGGAGGGGAGGGAGAAGGTATATGAAACCTTCAGACAGAAAAATAGCTTTCCATACTGTGCTGAGACCTAGACACTGCCTTTAGACATTAATTTATAGCGCCAGCTTCTCAAGAACCACTGAAATGTAAACTGAAAGCTTTTAAGGACCAAACGACCAGCTGGTTTCAGAGCCACAAGACAGATGAGTTCCACCTCTTGTTTCTGCAGGCTAGACGCAATGATCCACAATTACTACACTGTTTCCAGGCAGTTTACTTTGCATCTCTCCTAGTGGTTTGTGCAAGTCTTTGTGTAGGTGTGTTTCTCCTTGCAGAGTATGTCATGCAGGAAAGGTCGCAGCAGATTATTTTTTTTTTTCCTTTTTCTCTAGATTCTAGCCCTTCCTTTTGGTAGTCTGGTATTGAATTTGTACTGCTGTTTCTTTATGAAAGGGCATTAGGAGCAAGTGTGTATTAGGCCTTAGATTTTGCTAGTCAAGAAGTAACTCCAGAAAGGAAAGTATTAGTTTTCTTCTCCATGTTCAGGTTATAAAAGAGAGGGTGTAACCTACATTTATATAGGTGTCTACCCTCAACTTTTTTTTTTAATAGTAGCATTACCACTCACACCCTTTAGTGGAGACTGTGCCAGCATTTCCATCATAAATCTTGTTTTTCAGGAGGTTATAGCTTGGCTGTGAAACTTTATTTCACTGAGAAATTTAGTCAGAAGAGTCTTTGCCTGACAAAAGTTATTGTTTTGCATTAGTTTAAAGTAAAAATTAGTTTAGTTTATATTTAAAGTTAGACACCGAACAACCCCTCCCCACAATCCTGAGAGCCGTCTCATTATATCGGAGAAATATACATTTTCCAAATTTACACAAATCCCAGAATGTCTTTATTAATGATTTGTCTAGCACCACAAATCTGGTTTGTTTGTTAAAATAATAAATTTGGTGCCAAATCCTAATGCCTTACTCAGTCCCTTGCAGGCAAAACTACCATTGGCTTCGGTGGGAAACTTGCCTGAGAACTGACCAAATAAAGTCTGAGTAAGCACCTCAGGATTTGGCCTGTTAACAGAAATGTAGAATAAGACACTGAAGTCATATGTACCCAGTTCTGGATTTTCTGTACATCCTGATATTTGAGAGAATGATCATGACAGTCTCTGGTGTCAACCACCAGAAAACCCAGAACAGGGATGAAAGGGTTGGAATAATATTATGTTGCTTAAGTTTTGTATGTGATTATTTTATTGAGTGTGTGTATAGTGTTAAAGTTTTGATAGACGGGGAGAAAAGCCAGGAAGTACAGTGTGAAATCGTGCATTACTCTTCCTGCAACTTCCATAACCAGTAGATTGATTGATTGAATGGAGGATGTTGCACAACTCATCACTTTGAATTTTCTGGCATTTTCTGCTTTTTTCTTTTTTTTCTTTTTATTATTTATTTTTTGGTGTTACATTAGCACCAAGACCCCAACTCAGAATGAGGCCCTTTTCGTTCTGTACAAACACATAGTAAGAGACAGGTCCTGCCTTGAAGGACCTTACAGTCTAAATAGACAAAAGAGACAAAAAGGATGGGCGGGGAAGCTGGAGCATAGAGAGCAAATTGCCTAAAGTCCCCCAGCAGGTCTGTGATAGAGTTGGGAATGGAACACAGCTCTCCCAGCTCCCAGTCCAGTGCTCTTTCCACTAGAATATGCTGCCTCTCAGTGCCCTGCTTGGTATATCCTTGTTGCTGGTAACATAGATAATTTTCCTCTCTGTGGCTATGAAGATCAGTGAGGATTTACACCCCTACATGGAAAATACAAGGGAGTTGTAGCTGCATCTTCTCAAGGAGATTAGCCCAACCAGCCCGCGCCTGTTGGCTGGTACTCTCGCTTCCACAATTTTAATGCTGTCTTAAGGTCAACCCTTCTGGAGTGTTAATATTCAAGGGCATGTGGCTTATTTAGCGAGCATAAAATGTGGATGTACAATGCTTGGCTCAAATGAGGATAAAGCACAGTCTTGCACAGAGCAAACTGTCTCTTACTTGTCCTGTCTGATGGCAATATCGTATGTGTTTACCTCTAGTACAAAACAGATAAATACAAGTCATAGCTTTGTTCTTTTTCTCTGTATTAGTCTCACTTAGATCACAAATTGCTAGCTAGGTGTTAATGTCACAGCATTAAGTGAAAATAGCTTTAAGAGTCTGTATTCTAGTATTAATTTTCAGTATGCTCTTCGAAGCTCTGACACTGATTGTTTGTTTGCAAACTAGGGGACCAAACAGGTGATGAGAACATTACCCAGATGCTCAAGAGAGCTCACGACTGCAGGAAGACAGCTGAGAATGCAGCAAAAGCCCTGCTGATGAAATTAGACGGCAGCTGCGGGGGAGCCTATGCGATCACTGGCTGTAGCGTACAGCCCTGGGAGAGCCTGTCATCCAACAGCCACACCAGGTAACTGCAACTTATCGAACCTATTAATCCCCAGGCCTTTGGTTTCAGACCTAAGTAGATTATGTTGTATTCCATTTATTCCACTATCCATCCTCACGTCAGTCTGCTGTGTTTTTTGTTTTTATTTTTTTAAATCACCACCATGCTTCAGTGAGCCTATTCTCAGACTTTGAGCAAGCTCCATGCAAGAAGGGTTTTGTATAGATTTGTTGCAAGCCGGTGATTCTGATCTTTGATCTCACTCATAAAGGGCAAAACCATAACACTTCTTTTACTTCAGTGCTTCTGTTTCTCTCTCTCTTCCCCCTCCTTCCCATCTCATTGAAACATGAAGCATGTACTTCTTGTTCACTGCTATTGTATGAGGGCACCACGGGTTTCCAGGGAACTGGAAACCAAAAAAGTGCTTCCATCAAGGAAGGTTTCCATAAGCTTTTGGAGTGCTCAAGAATTGTTGTTTTTAAATGTCACAGCTATAACCATTTCACTTCTCACAGAAACAGAATACGTTTCTGCCATCAGTTATAATGATTTTTCATAACAACCCCACTATCCCGAAAAACCTCCATTTAGCAATTGACACTGTAGACAAATATTGACTGGTGGACAAACTTTTTGCAGGTTAGAGTGGATTTTTCCAGAAGGAAAAATCAGGATATTGAGATTTTTTTTTTTACACCTTTAAAATAATAAAACTTAAATGAACTATTATTACAAAAATTATGTAGCCCAAATATTTCTGGGGAGCAGCTACTTCTTCAGTACCTCTCTATACAACGTATATACTTTGTGTGTGTTTGTACATAAAGACGTTGACTGGAATTCAGGTTTACAGTGGCAAGAAATTGTCTTATGTTGGAAAAAGACTGAGGAATATAATAGCTGAAATCTCTGGCTGAGAAAGCTATTTTCCCATCAATTGAAAAATTCTAGTCTATGTGTTTTCTGTTACACTTTCTAAAATACCTTCTTTCTCTAAAAATACATAAGATTTAGTTATTCTCTGCTGAAACTTTTATCTCACAGGATTATATGACCCTCCATTAGATCTGTTAGTGGTTTTGAGGACAAATTTGTTGCATTACAATGCCCTGATTCAACATTATGTTCCATCACATCACAACCTCGTGCTGTTGCACTGGCCTGAAATAATGTTTGGGTCGCTGCCAACCTAAATTAGAGGAGAGGGGATAGTTTTTTGGTAATCTGAATGGGTGGCAGACTTATTGCAATAATAATGGTAACCATCTTATATAAATATAGGTGAACATTTTTCTTGATTAATTTTCAGTTTCTGTCCCTCAGATTCACTTAAAATTGTTTAATCAGTTTCTTAAGCAAATTTCTCCTTTTTTATGTTTTTATACAAAGTTGGTTAGCACCTTATCATTTTCCCCACAATTCCTATTTATTACATTGTGGCTGACAAGCCTAAAAGCAGCAAAAGACTAAGAAGTGTGGTCAACTTCTGCATCAAACATCAGGGTAAATTTAAATATCTAAAACTAATGCGTCATTTTGCTTGAAAAATATGCTGCAGTATCAGAGTTACCCTGTGCAGAGGAGATGGTGTTTGAGTACATACATTCATGTAGCGCAGTGTTAATTACTAGCAAATCAATAGCTTTTGATGCCGAAAATATTGACCTGCTTAGGAGTGCAGTATACAAAACTATTTCAGGTCACTTGACCCTGTCTGTCATAGGGTGAAAAAATACTGGTTGTATACACGTACATTTGTGTGGGTTTTTTTTTCTGGGTATATGACATAGCAACACACAGCTGAGCTTGTTTAAGCATTTATATTCTACAGGGTCATTTTTGATTGTTTATAATATTCTCAAAGTTCTATCTTTTTTTGGATATTTGGTTGCTCAGCCAGGGAAGGATTTTTTTTCCTGAAAGTTTCACTGTAAACAGTTGAACTGATTTCCAGGATGGAAGGCGAGAAAAATGTAGGTTTTTTGCAGTCTTGCTTTGGTATTGGAAACTTGACATTTGACAGGGATGTATATAGTCCCTAGATGTTTCCCTAGTTTCATTGGTCTGGTGAAAATCAGATTTCATTTGGCTGAGTGATAGAGCTGAAAAAAATCATTCTACATACATGCCCTCTGCTTTTGTGGAGCAATGAAACTAATGATCTCTGTGATCCACTGGCTGTGTGCCTGTGTGTGTAAAATTTGTTTTGGTTGACTAGACAATGTCTCAGCATGTACACATGCTTAGAATAGAGTGCAATTTCAGATTTAACAGGTAGAAAATTGTAGAATAAGATCTGTGAAGGTGCAGATGAAAAAAATGTATAGATATGTATCTATATATTTTATGTATATATGTACATTTGTGTGTGACCTATTAGCTTGAGTCTGTTCCTCTATCATTACATGATAAATTTCTCTGATATTGAGAAAATACCTGATATTGAACTGATACTACAGTTGAATGGTTACACACACAAACAGAGGACAAGAGAGTATGATTGAAGAAATGTTCTTCTTAGAGTACTTGCTCATGTCCATTCTATTGTAGGTGTGTGTGCTTGCACATGCACCGGTGCTGGAAGTTTTTGCCTCAGTGGTATCTGTAGGGGAATGGCTCTGGCGCCCTCTGGAGTAGCGCGCATATGCACCAGTATAAGGAGTGCCGTCAGCTTCCCCCTCCCTCAGTTCTTTCTGACCGCCAGTGATGGTGCTGGAACGTTTCCTTGCCTCGGCAAGCTTTCCTATCTCAACAGTGCCTAGCAGCGAATTCATTGTATATAGCTGTTAAAGTTGTATAGATAATAGTTCCCTTAGTGTTCAGTTAGAATTAATTAGTTAGTCCTGTACAGGACTTAGCCTAGGGACAAGGCATTCTCCGGTCCCCGGGCTTCAAGCCTTGTGACTGCTACAAAAAACCTATGCCAGTCAGTGATCCCCATAGAAGCTGCCTCAAGTGTTTAGGGGAAACCTACGTGAGCAACAAGTGTCGCATTTGCAAGAGCTTCAGGCCGCGGACAAAAAGGAGAGGGACATTCATGTCCGAGCACTCCTTATGGAGTCTGCCCTGGCACCAGCTTCAGAGTCGACGAGATTGGACTCTGCTCCAAGCACTGCGGCCTTGGTGTGGAGCACGCTGCCGGCACCTACCTCTGACCGGCGCTGATTCCCATCCCCAGTTTCAGCTAAAAAGCAAAGAAAGGCCGGGAGAGGGCGGTCTCCTACATCCTGTAAGGGGAGGAGAACAAAGGCCCACATGGGGCAACTCTTCCTCTTTGGACGTTGGCCAGGCTCCAATTCCCATTGAGCGGGCAAGCCCACTTTCAGACCCGTCTGCCACCCAGGAAGCGGCAGAGGCACTCGGTACCTGGTGGTGCAGTCCACACCGGAGGCCTTTTAAGCTGTTAAGGACATATTGTCCTTTCTGGTGCTGCCCACGCCAGCCAGTGAGGTGCCCCGTTCGAGGGGTAAACCTGCCCTGTGACCCTTCCAGAGGTCTCCATCAGTGTGGCACCGCTCCCCTGCCAGCGTTCACCTGAACAGCGCCACCAGCCAGATGGAGGTCGGCTTCCCTGCCAGAGTTCCCAGCATTAGTTCCCGGACTCTAGGCAGTGTTCCTCGAAGTCCTGGCATCAATCGCCGGCAGTCTGGCGCAGACCTGCAGAGGCACGACACCAGTCCCCATAGCCTCAGTGCCGGGAGCGCCCGAGTCAATCTCCCAGTCTTCAGCACCGCTCCGGAGTGTCAAGGTGCTGGTCCCTGGAGCCCTGTCTCCAGATCACTGGTACGGATCACTGCGAGCACATCAATGGTCTCCAAGACATTGATCCTCTTGCTCCAGGTCTCTGGAGTGGCACCGTTCTCAAAGCGAGGCATCAATCTCCGGGATACTGTTGCCGATCCGCCAAAGGCCGCCACCGGTCACTGGAGTCATGGCACCGAGAGCCATCATCCTGGTACAGGTCCCCAGTGGAGGTCCGCGGAGAGAGCCAACAAGAATGGGGTAGACAGGAGGCCTCAGTATCATCCTGGTCCCCCAGACAAGTCTCTCCCTCCTCGGGCTCTGACAGCAAGGAGGAAGTGTATAGAGCCCAAGGAGGAAGATCTGCCTGCAGGCCAAGGTCATCCACTGCGGACATCGGCATTCGCCTCTGGGCCACCAGTGGCTGCATGGCCCCAGGGCCAGTGGCCAGCCCCTTGACAACTATGGAACCCCCCCGGGGGGGTTTCCCCATCTGTCTCAGGGGCATCCAAAAGATGGTTGGCGAAAGTCTCCTGCCTGCCCCCTGACTCAGATGTGGAGTCAGAGCAAGCTCCCCGGGGACAGCCAGCCTCGGCCATGGGCTGCGGCTCCCCTGGCAGAAGCAGTGGAGTTGACAGAACCACCTATACCTGCCGCCTCATCATCTTTGCCCGATGAAGCAACTGCTGGGCTTTCTCACGCAGTCCCCCAGTATGATGCACGGGCCCACCAGGAGCTTTTGAAGAGGGTGGTGTCGAACTTGTGGCTGGAAGCTGAGGAGCTGGCAGAGCCCTTAGACTCCCTGTTCAATTTATTAAATGCAGCAGCCCCCTCCAAGGTGGCACTGCGAGTGC
The DNA here is from genome assembly GCF_013100865.1 of Trachemys scripta elegans. Classification (NCBI taxonomy): domain Eukaryota; kingdom Metazoa; phylum Chordata; order Testudines; family Emydidae; genus Trachemys; species Trachemys scripta. Next base: position 67,527,249 of record NC_048303.1, on the reverse strand, counting down.
ACGAGGGAGTGGTGAAACTAATCAAGGCTCTGTGGCAGACACCCTCCTCCCTTCCCTCCATCTGCAAGCAGGTGGAAAGAAAATACGTCCCCGCTAAGAGTTTTGAATATCTACATACCCACCCCACCCCAAGCTCACTGGTTGTGTCGGCAGCCAATGAGAGCGATAGATAGGGCAAACCGGGATCGATGCTTAAGAATAAGGAGGCAAAGAGGCTTAATCTCTTTGGTAGAAAAATTTATTCTATGTCCAGCCTCCAGCTGAGAGTGGCCAACCATCAGGCCTTGCTTGGCCGCTATGATTTTAATATTTGGCAGTCCATGGCCAAGTTTGTGGACGCGCTGCCAGAAGAGCCCAGGAAGGAATTCCTGACGACCCTTTAAGCGGCCTCAGATGTGGCAGGTTCAGTGGCCTGGACCATGACTTTGGCTCTTTCTCTAAGGCGTTGCAGCTGTCGGTTGAGGTTCAGCAGTCCATCCAGGACCTCCCATTCGATGGCCTGGCACTGTTCCCGGAACAGACGGTAAATTACACGGCCCAAAAGACTCTTGCTTTCTCTGGATCTTACATGCCAGGGCCTGTGAGGAAATGGCTTAAGCCACAACAGTCCCACTGGTTTCGGACCAAACCTCGATCAGAGCCCTTCCACCAGAAGAGCAAGAGCTATAAGCTCTGGCAGGGGCCATCAGCCGGCCCCCTCAGCCCACTCAAGCTCTATCCACAACCAACTGGGTAATAAGCAGGTATTTTGATGGGCACTAGAGGGTGACATTCCAGACTATGTTCTGGATCCAGCCCACCTGCTCTTTTCCAACAGTTTGTCCCCCTTCCTCCCTGCCTGGGCCACAATAACATCAGACCAGTGGGTCCTCAGCATGGTAGGAGCGGGATATACTGTCCAGTTTATTTCTCTCCTTCTCCTCCCCCTCTCCCTCCCTGTCCCTCTTCAGGAGGTGCAGGGCCTTCTGCGGGTGGAAGCAGTGGAAGAAGTCCCTCTGCACTTGAGGGGGAAAGGGTTTTACTCCTGCTATTTTTTTCATCTGAAAGGCCAAGGGGGGGAGTCTATGCCCCATCCTCGACCTGCAGAGCCTCAACAAGTATCTCAAGAAGTTGAAGTTCCACTTAGTTTCCCTGGCCTCCATCATTCCTTCCCTGGATCTGGGACACTGGTACGCCGCCCTCAACCTGAAAGACACTTACTTTCACATATCGATATTTCGTGGACACCGAGAGTTCCTACATTTCATTGTTGGGACTACCAATTCACAGTTCTCCTTTTTGGCCTAGCAATGGTGTTTACAAAGTACATGTCAGTGGTGGCGGCCTACCTCAGGCATCAGGGTATCCAGATATACCCATACCTCAACAAATGGCTCATCAAGGACTGTTCCAGGTCCAGCACAGCGTCGAGATGTTACGAGCCACTTGTCAAGCTCTGGGCCTGTTGATAAACTAACAAAAATCAATGTTGATCCCGGTCCAATGAATAGAGTTTATAGGAGGGGTACTCTACTCTACCCGAGGCAGAATATTCCTGCCTGAGGCCAGGTTCAGGGCAATGTCAGATCTGATTCCCAGTGTCACTGCCCATCCGCTCACCACTGCATGGGTCTGTCTCAGACTATTGGGGCACATGGCAGCATCATGCATGTATGTTGTCTGACATGTGAGACTCAGGCTGCGTCCCCTCTAGAAAAGGCTGGCGTCAGCCTACCTCCTGGCCAGACATCACCTAGACAAGGTCATCACGATCCGCAGTGGGTACTTACCTCCCTGCAGTAGTGGTCTGACCCGATTCTAGTGTTGGAAGCTGTGCCGTTTGCGAGCCTGCAACCCACGGTCTCCCTGATTTCAGATGTATCCGACCTCGGTTGGGGAACACACCTCAATACACTGCAGACTCAGGGGTTATGGTCTCAAGAAGAGTTTGCGTTACATATAAACGCCAGGGAGCTCAGAGCCATCTGTCTGACTTGTGGTATCTTCCTTCCCCAACTGTCCAGTCACGTGGTGCAGGTGTTGATGAACAACAGCCTTTGTGTTCTGTGTCAACAGACAGGGGGAGCTCGTTCCTTGCCTTGGTGCCAGGAGGCCCTCTGTCTGTGGGACTTCTGCATTCAGCATACAATCCATCTGGAAGCCTCGTACTTCCCCAGGCAGATCGTCTCAGCAGGTCCTTCTCTCACCACGAGTGGTCCCACCACTTGGAGGTCATCAGAATCCTCTTCCAGAAGTGGGGAGCTCCCAAGTGGACCTGTTCACCACCAGACAGAACAGAAAGTGTCATCAATTCTGCTCTCTGCAAGGCCTCAGCAGAGGCTCATTTTCGGATGCTTTTCTCCTGTGGTGGTCAGGAGATCTGATGTACACCTTCCCACCAACTCTGCTCATCAGCAAAGTCCTCTTAAAAAATCAAGAAGGACAAAGCACAGGTCATTATGATCGCCCTGGCCTGGCTTCGCCAGTACAGGTTCGACATGCTCCTGGATATGGCCATGGCCACTGCCCAAGCATGATATGGTGTTGCCACCTATACTTCTGTGCTGCTGATGGCGGGCGATGCCTTCATAGCTGGGCGCCCAGCCAACAGCTGCTGCTCTCCAGTTGCCCAGCTCTGGAGGCAGCGTAGAAGTAAGGGTGGCAATACTGAGAGCCCCCAGCAACTCCCTTTTGGGTTAGGATCCCCAATTTGAGAAATGCTGGTATCCCCCCTGAAATCTGTATAGTATAGGGTAAAGGCACACAAAAGACAAGATTTCACCGGGGGAGATCAGATTTCATGGTCTGTGACGCGCTTTTCATGGCCATGAATTTGGTAGGGCCCTAAACATGAGCACTCACTCGAAGAAGAAAAAATGGTTACTAACCTTTCGTAATTCTTATTCTTTGAGATGTGTTGCTCATGTCCATTCCATGACCTGCTCTCCTTCCCCTCAGACAGAGTTCCAGCAAGAAGGAACTGAGGGAGAGGGGAGCCTGCATCACCCCTTATACCAGCGCAAAAGCGCACCACTCTAGAGGGCACCAGAGCCAGTCCCCTATGGATACCACTAAGGGGAAAACTTCTGGCACCAGTGCATGTGGCGAGCACACACACCTACAATGGAATGGAAATGAGCAACACATTTTGAAGAACAACAGTTACGAAAGGTAGCCATCTTTTGTAGCTGTGATGTCATATACATTCAATGTAGGTGGACTTAATCCTTGTGATTTCCTTACAAAGAAGGTAACTAAATATTATCCCCTTTTTATAGACAGAGAATTTGAGACAAACAGAAGTTACTGCCAGTGGCCCCAGGGCAGCAAGTCAGGAGCAGTCAGACTAGGGCTTAGAAAACTCAGGACATTTTGACTCCATATTCCACCACACCACTCTGCATTTCCTTTTTTAATCCACATATAAATACTTTTGAAATTTCAAGAGGACACATGCAACATTTTCCCAGCTAAGAACAAAATCTCCTCTTTTTCTCATTGTTTTCATCCAGAGGACAAAGGCAGTTAGATGATGTAACTCAGACTTCTCCATAATGTGGCCCACATCTCAATAGAGAGAGATTCTCATGAGCACCCCTGCTGTTCACAATCACATAACATCCTTGTGGCAACTACAATGTTTGCTTAGACAGTGATGTTAGTAAAATAGGTATGTATTTGTAATTGTCTTTAATTCAGTATGCATTTTGTCCTTTGTGAAGAAAACAGACATTCACTCTCCTTTTGGTCTTCATTTCATTACATGCATACCTATCCATTCTCATCCTCTCTCTTTCCTGCTGCCTCTCTGCATATGCTTCTGTGCTCCCTTTTTCATCTCACCTTGCACATGCTACCTGCTCCTCCTCTCCACTTGTACACACCTCCCTGCCACTTGGCTCTCTTCTTTTGTCTTCATCCTTCCGTGATATCCTGGACTTGCTGTCCTTCTGTACTCTATGGTTCTTTCATGCTGGAGGCTGGCAGCAGCCCTGGCCCCACCCACTGGTGGGTTGCAATCACTGAAGGTGGATTCCGTCTCCTCTCAGTTGTGACAGTAACCCCTAGCAGAGGCAGCAAGGCTGACTTCTTATTTCCAGCTGCTTCTGTAGGCTTTTTCTTTGTCATGGAAGAACCTGAGGGCCTGTAGAAGCAGGTAGAAACAAGGAGGGGGAGCCAGTTCCATAAGACCAGCAAGTGCTCTGTTGACTAGAGTTTGGAAACAGTTCATATTAATGGACAAATTCCTCACTTGATTGCACTTAGCCTCTTAAATGAAAACATTTTAATATTATATATGACTACAAGATAATCTTAATGCCCAAGCCTGATACACTGGTCTACAATTTTTGAGAAGTCGTCTGCTTCAGAGATAAAATGTGCTATTTATTATGTATTTTGATGTGATGAATTCAAATATGACAATTAAAACAACTGATTGGCTACTGTTTCTAAGATATTTAAGTTTTTACATTTTATGTCTATGTATATTGTGTAGATAGAAGAGTTTTAATCATAAATTGTAAACCTAGGTCTTTTCATGTGTTTATGGTTGCTTTACATGATAATATTTCACCTGTCCTGTTTATGTAACACTTTAAAAATCAGCAAAAGGGTTATATAGATAAAATTTATTATGAAACAAAAGGCAAAAAACTATTATGTCCATAGTTTAGTCCTAGTCAGTGTCTACTCGGCGCTTCTTGGCTTGTCTCTTGTATTCATTAAATGGAGCATCTCTTGTCACCGTCCAGAAATAGTCTGCAAGCATTGATGGGCTCCATTTGCCCTGATAGCATTTTTCCATTGTTGCAATGTCCTGGTGAAATCGCTTGCCGTCCTCGTTGCTCACTGCTCAACAGTTCGATGGAAAAAAATCTAGATGAGAGTGCAAAAATTGTATCTTTAGTGACATGTTGCAACCAAGGCTTTTGTATGCCTTGAGGAGGTTTTCCACCAACAACCCGCAGTTGTCTGCCTTGTTGTTTTCGAGAAAATGTATTGCCACTAACTGGAAGGTTTTCCATGCCGTCTTTTCCTTGCCACGCAGTGCATGGTCAAATGCATCATCTCAAAGAAGTTCACGAATCTGAGGACCAACAAAGACACCTTCCTTTATCTTAGCTTCACTTAACCTTGGAAATTTTCCACAGAGGTACTTGTAAGCTGCTTGTGTTTTGTCAATGGCTTTGACAAAGTTCTTCATCAGACCCAGCTTGATGTGTAAGGGTGGTAACAAAATCTTCCTTGATTCAACAAGTGGTGGATGCTGAACACTTTTCCTTCCAGGCTCCAATGACTGTCGGAGTGGCCAATCTTTCTTGATGTAGTGGGAATCTCTTGCACGACTATCCCATTCGCAGAGAAAACAGCAGTACTTTGTGTATCCAGTCTGCAGACCATGCAAGAGAGCAACAACGTTTCAAATTGCCACAAAGCTGCCACTGATGTTGGTCATAGTTTATGCACCTCAAAAGTTGTTTCATGTTGTCATAGGTTTCATAGAATCATAGAATATCAGGGTTGGAAGGGACCTCAGGAGGTCATCTAGTCCAACCCCCTGCTCAAAGCAGGACCAATCCCCAACTAAATCATCCCAGCCAGGGCTTTGTCAAGCCGAGCCTTAAAAACCTCCAAGGAAGGAGACTCCACCACATCCCTAGGTAACGCATGCCAGTGCTTCACCACCCTCCTAGTGAAATAGTGTTTCCTAATATCCAACCTGGACCTCCCCCACTGCAACTTGAGACCATTGCTCCTTGTTCTATCACCTGCCACCACTGAGAACAGCCGAGCTCAATCCTCTTTGGAACCCCCCTTCAGGTAGTTGAAGGCTGCTATCAAATCCCCCCTCATTCTTCTCTTCTGGAGACTAAACAATCCCAGTTCCCTCAGCCTCTCCTCATAAGTCATGTGCTCCAGACCCCTAATCATTTTTGTTGCGCTCCGTTGGACTCTTTCCAATTTTTCCACATCCTTCTTGTAGTGTGGGGCCCAAAACTGGACACAGTATTCCAGATGAGGCCTCACCAATGTCGAATAAAGGGGAATGATCACGTTCCTCGATCTGTTGGCAATGCCCCTACTTATACAGCCCAAAATGCCGTTAGCCTTCTTGGCAACAAGAGCACACTGTTGACTCATATCCAGCTTCTCGTCCACTGTGACCCCTAGGTCCTTTTCTGCAGAACTGCTACCTAGCCATTCGGTCCCTAGTCTGTAGCAGTGCATGGGATTCTTCCGTCCTAAGTGCAGAACTCTGCACTTATCCTTGTTGAACCTCATCAGGTTTTTTTTGGCCCAATCCTCTAATTTGTCTTGGTCCCTCTGTATCCGATCCCTACCCTCTAGTTTATCTACCACGCCTCCTAGTTTAGTGTAATCTGCAAACTTGCTGAAAGTGCAGTCCACACCATCCTCCAGATCATTTATAAAGATATTAAACAAAACCGGCCCCAGGACCGACCCTTGGGGCACTCTGCTTGAAACCGGCTGCCAACTAGACATGGAGCCATTGATCACTACCCGTTGAGCCCGACGATCTAGCCAGCTTTCTATCCACCTTACAGTCAATTCATCCAGCCCATACTTCTTTAACTTGGCGGCAAGAATACTGTGGGAGACCGTATCAAAAGCTTTGCTAAAGTCAAGGAATAACACATCCACTGCTTTCCCCTCATCTACAGAGCCAGTTATCTCATCATAGAAGGCAATTAGGTTAGTCAGGCACGACTTCCCCTTGGTGAATCCATGCTGACTGTTCCTGATCACTTTCCTCTCCTCTAAGTGTTTCCTTCATATGGACTGCATGACCAACTGGAATTGATGGCAAAACATTGCCATTATGCAGTAAAACAGCTTTAAGACTCATCTTCGATGAATCAATGAACAGTCTCCGCTCATCTGGATCGTGAACGATGTTGAGGGCTGCCATCACACCATCAATGTTGTTGCAGGCTACAAGATCGCCTTCCATGAAGAAGAATGGGACAAGATCCCTTGGACGGTCACGGTACATGGAAACCCTAACATCACCTGCCAGGAGATTCCACTGCTGTAGTCTGGAGCCCAACAGCTCTGCCTTACTCTTGGGTAGTTCCAAATCCCTGACAAGGTCATTCAGTTCACCTTGTGTTATGAGGTGTGGTTCAGAGGAGGAGGATGGGAGAAAATGTGGGTCCTGTGACATTGATGGTTCAGGACCAGAAGTTTCATCCTCTTCCTCGTCTGACTCAAGTGAGAATGATTCTGGTGCATCAGGAACTTGCAGTCCTTCTCCGTGGGGTACTGGGCGTATAGCTGATGGAATGTTTGGATAATGCACAGTCCACTTTTTCTTCTTTGACACACCTTTCCCAACTGGAGGCACCATGCAGAAGTAACAATTGCTGGTATGATCTGGTGGCTCTCTCCAAATCATTGGCACTGCAAAAGGCATAGATTTCCTTTTCCTGTTCAAGCGCTGGCGAAGATTTGTTGCACAAGTGTTGCAGCATATGTGTGGGGCCCACCTCTTGTCCTGATCTCCAATTTTGCAGCCAAAATAAAGGTGATAGGCTTTCTTAACCATAGTGGTTATACTGTGCTTTTGTGATGCAAAAGTCACTTCACCACAAACAAAGCAGAAGTTATCTGCACTGTTCACACAAGTACGAGGCATTTCTGCTCACTTTGGCTAAACAGAAATGTGTCCCTTTGCAAAATCAAACACTGACAAATAAGAGAGCACGACACTGTATGATTTCTAGAGCTGATATAGGGCAATTTGTTCAGCAGAGTGATGTAAGCTTCATTATGATTGCATCATCCATGACTTCTAGGAATAAAATGACACAATTCAGATCATGTATGACACAATACCAGCTTCAGATTGCATCATTCATTGTTTTGCCTAAAAAGCAAGTACTGTCCAAACCCAGTCATCGATTTATTCATAGATCCAGTCAAAGATGTATTTGAGTCATTTCTTGTTTAAATTGAGATCCCTTCCCTTTATAACTCACTTATCCTCCGCCATTCCCAAGTCAAGGGTCGTATATACTGACCCAATAGCATATCTTGAAAACTAGAGCCAATCAACAATTTTAAGCATCATTTTTGTTCTCAGTGACCCAGAATTAGTAAAGTTTGACTACATTTATTTCAGAAGCATTTTGGCTGTAGAGCAGTGATATTTGCAAAGAAAAGTAGTATTAATGAAGATCTTCTAACTCAAACTGCCAGGCATGTTTTTTTCTTTAAAACTTTGTAAAGGAGGAGGGTTAAAACCCCCTCTTTTTGGCTAAGACTTCGTGATAAAGTGAATAATTCTCACTGCAGTTTGAAACCCCACAAAACAGGTTTATAATGGAAGTGCTGACCCAGCCTTAACTTTGGCATCACAAATGAGATGCTGAATGTCAAATCACTGAACACATTACCGAGAACACAAGCACAGGCAACTGCTGGTGACAAGGGGGGTTAAAGATTGTAAAAGGGAGCATCTGAGATGAAATGAAAAACCAGCATAGAGGTTGTTACCAGCAAAGTGAATAAAATAATAGCTAGCATCTCAATTTATTTGGTTGGCAGCAACCCAGCTATATTACCAATTCATTTTTGAAAATAAAAATAGCTTTGTGGAAGTCGTAATTGTTTTAATGGACAGAGGAGCATTCATTTCCAAGAAGATCCAACTGATTGCACCTGTAAAAAGAATGAAATGAGAGAGAGAGAGATGGAGATTGCTGCTGTTACAATGACTAAGGATGCTGTTTTGTATTCATTGCACTACTAGTAACCCCAACCTTCCATCAAGATGCAGGAGGGACAGTCTGTCCCATCACATGCAAAGGAAATACATTTCTACAACACATTTTACCACTACCCATCTGAACTTATCCAAACCTAGGGCTAAATCCTCCTCTCAGAACCACCTCATGGATTTCGGATAAGTAGCTGAAATAAAGGATTATGTTGGCTGAAATGTGGAAATGTCGATATGGAAACATGTTAATGCTTCCAAATCCCGAAGCATGTGGTATGCTCTCAGTACCAGACTTCATCATAGGAGCAAATAGGTTTCCAAAGAAGGGAGGTAGTTTTGCCAAAGTATTGAGATTATAGCCCAATTACTGTTAATTCAAATTCTACTGGTCTGAGTGAAGGCCAGTTTATCTGAAAGGTTATCCCTGCCTTCCGGTTGTGTGCTTTCTCTGATATGGAGCCACTCTGACCTGGAAGATGGGTGGACAGATGTACATGACCTAACAAATATTCCTTAAAGTGAAAGTTCAAATGCAGACATTACCATTCAAGAGTGTTACATGGATTTGGGACATTCCACATTATTTTAATTCTATAAAGCCTTAACCCACAGTTATTATGGATAGAAATTCATACTGTATCCTTTTCACCCAGACAGAGTTTCTTGAATGAAAAGAAAGGATGTACTCAACAGCATCAGTAAACAGAGAAATATTTTATATATGCAGTGTGTGTGCTTGTATATATGCACATGTAATATGTGTGTGTGTGTTTTACACGTGTGTGGAAATGTACATGTACACCTCTTAATATTACACCATGCTATCTAGTATGCTCTGTATAGAAAATACATATACAAATTAATTGGGTATCATTTAGGAATCTTGCAGATGTTAGTGATGAACCAAATGGGTAGAATGTTTCTTTCAGCTCTTTATGAACATGGGCGAGGGGGCGGGAAATGTGCAGAAGGAAATCATTTTCCCAAAAGGTCTGATGGAGCTGTATAATTTTTTCCCCTACCTGCATGTTAAAGAAATGAGAGAGACATAATGTATCTGTTTTTGTTTTTTTTTCTGGTTGTGACATGCTGCCTATTCAGTTCATCCCCTAACTTCATTCGTGTTACCCTGATTGCCATCAGAAAGCATAGCAATCTGCCAAATTCAGCACTACACAGTATCTAGCGGGGCAGGTTCCCCCACAGATGCAGCAGGGCTGGCGTGAGGATTTTGGGGAGAGCCATCAAAGTGAGTTTTGAAGGAGCCCCATGTGGCATCACAACCCAGGATCACATATGCATCATGGCATTGTTTTAGTGCTTAGTCATGCATCCTTGCAGACTGAATTCTTCTCCACAATTCAGGAAATGGGGGTGGGGATTGGGGGCTGTCTCTGCCTCTTGAGTAGGGGAATAGGCTATGTACCCCTTTCCTCTGCTGCCCATATTGCCTCCTCTCTTCTTTCACGCTGGGTGGGGGGATTCTGGCACCAATTTTATAGGGACAGTCCTGATATTTGGGGCTTTTTCTTATATAGGCTCCTATTACTCCCCCCCCCACACACACACACCCTCTGTTCCAATTTTTCACACTTGCTTTCTGGTCACCCTAGTTAGGGGACATGGGACAGTTCTCCTTTTCTTCTGTCCTCTTTGCACTGGCTGCCTGTAATTGAGACAGCTCCTCCATTAATTCCTCACCTTGTAACCAGAGGCCTCACTAGCACTTCAGCAGTGGAGCCAGCTCAGCTGCAGGCAGGCAGCCAGCCAGGACTGAGCTAAAGACAGCCCTAGCATCATTGGCAGCAACCCAAGTTGCCGTTACCTTCCACAGCTGTGGATTGGTCTCCAAAAAATGGAGACCTGTAGCTGTGGACCTGACAGGTCAGTCCTGTGCAGCTGTGGCTGGTACTGTGAATACCTGGCGAGCTTTAGGAATCGTCCTCATAGCAGATACACAGGCCAATGCTCAGTTTTCATTCTGAGAGCTGTCTTTCCAGCAAAGAGGGCAAGGAGCATATTTTCTCTGTAAACGAAAGCTAAGGTTAACATTGACTAAAACTCTGAGGATGTGCAGGCTGTGTGGACCCTAAATACTGTCTCTGAGTGTGTGTAGTCCAGGAAGGCTGGAGAACTTTTTATTTTGGAACCCAAAGAGATCTACAACACCACTTGAAAATAGAATTGAATAGTAATTTGTTGTATTGCCTGATTTTTTACATCATATCTACCTCACCAAGGGCCTAGTGAGGCTAGTTAAATAAGGTTTATAAAGAGCTTTGAGATCCTCTGATGAAAAGCAAAGTATTATGGAGAACTCATTAAAACCTGAGTGTATTTTTACCCAATATAGGCTAGCTGGGTTCTGATTTACTGCAGATGGGAATTAGTGGGGAAAAAAAGTGGTTTTCACTTCTAGTAAACACGGCGCCTGTTATCCCTAAGAGAGAGAAGAAATCATTTGAAATTAGCAGAAAGCTGTAGTAAAGCCATGTAATGTGATATTTCATGGGCGGGGAGGGGGAAACTTAAGGAAGTCTTTGTAGCCCTGCCAATTCTCTGTTTCCTCTCAGGCTGCCCTGGGCTTGGAATTCTCTGAAAGATCCACGGGCAATTATCTGATGCAACTTAAAATCAACACTGCTTGAGCACAAGCACAATTGAGAGGAAGGAGAAAAAACCAACCTGTTTTTCCCCCCTTCTTCTTTCTGCAGTGCATAAGTGTGTAAGCAAAGTGTATTTCCATTACACATTAGCCTGGCTCCAGCAGGAGTCCACAGGGTGGGTTTTTTTCCTCCTCAAAAAAATGCTGAAAAATAATGCAACCCAATACAGAATGTGATTTATTCCCCTGCTGATAACTGAGATCATCCAGCATTCCAGACAGGCACAGTTAATGGATGACTTAACCCTCACCCAGCAGCTGATTACAGGTCCTCAGGAGACAGCAGGCAGCTTTGTCTGTGTAGGGTTGTAGAAAATGCAGTGCTGTTTCTTTTCCTTTTAGTGTTATTGCAAGTATATTCAGCAGTGGAATGTTAAGGAACTAAAGCAGCATTGCAATTAACCTCCATAAATCTCTTCTCCCTAGAACACTGGAATGCACATAGATAGAGATGGGGCATTGAGGCGCCTCGTGCTTATCTAGAAATTGTTTTCCCTTTGTAAAAGCTCTTCATTATGTGACATGTATGGAGCAAGCTAAAATTGTCTGGCAGTTTTTCTTTTGAAACTACCTTTGGAAAAGGAATGCGACAATAAAGTCAGATGATGGTGTTCTGTTAGAAGTCCTGTAAAACATGACTTAGATACCTCCAAGTTGAGGGATTTGGATGTCTTGTGGAAGTTAGCGCTGGGGTAGCTGGTCACTGTTTCAAATCCAGCCCCAGGTTTATAGTGATTGAAAGACAGTGCCATGACAGCAGCTGGACTTTCTGAAGCAATCTCAGGCTGTTTCTTACAGGTGACCATCAAAATCAGCAGACGGGGCATGGAATCTGAACTAACTTTTCAAAGAGAGATTGTTATTCCCATTCAAGGCGTGAGGCAGCATGCAGAAGTTTTCTGCGCTGCTGCTTGTGCTGTATCAGCTCTGTAGATAAAGGATTTTAGTTTTTGTTGCTCTCAGCATAGCATATTTAACAAGCACTTAATTGTTTGTGTGTTTGTTTGTTTGTTTGTTTGTTTGTTGGGGTTTTTTTGCCCATGACCTGGCTATGACTTTTACTAAAAATAACCATGACAAAATCTTAACCTTAATCATGGTCATTCAGGCTGGCACAACGGTCCTCAGTAGACAGGGCACGTTTGATGATGATGATCCTGATAAAATTATACTCTGTGGCAACTGCGAGTGTAAATATGCTTGGGTGAATCATGTGTGTGGTGTTAATTAAACAAATTTCAAATGGGGGCTGGGGGCAGGTGGACAGGGGGAGAGGCTAGAGACCTGACTACTTCTCCCAATGAGTAATGCTGTTTTTGGTCTTCCAAGCACTACCAGCTCAACTGCAAGTAGCTGTGATACGGAGTTCACAAAAGAGGATGAGCAGAGGTTGAAGGATTACATCCAGCAGCTGAAGAATGACAGGGCAGCAGTCAAGCTGACCATGTTGGAGCTGGAGAGCATCCATATTGATCCCCTTAGTTATGATGTCAAACCTCGTGGAGACAGCCAGAGGCTAGATCTGGAAAATGCAGTATTGATGCAGGAACTCATGGCAATGAAGGTATTTTATAACCTGCTGTCTTTGCCCCTGATTGCTTCATGGTATTAGAGAGAGGTAACTAACAGTGATGCTCAGGACCACTATGAGACCTGAACATCCCAAAGGACATTGTGACAATAGCAAGAATGTGCACAATTTACCCCTCTCTATCAGGTTATCGCATAACCTAACCCTGTCACATGCCCTGTGCTATATCTGAAAGGTTGTAGCATACCCACAGCCCTGTATCCTGTGCAGTCCATTAGACCTAAACTATTCAATAGGGACCCTAATATTACACAACATTGTAACCCCATTGCTTGCCCCCACCACATCCAATGCAACCAGTATAGTGTCCTTTGTGCTTGTTTATTTTTCTATTAAATTGTTGTTGTGATGGTTGGATCACAGAACCCCCCTTGGGAGCTGCCACCCGATGTACCAAGACTACTACTTCCCCTGCTTTCCCTGCCAGCTTGGGACCCCAGCACCCTGTCTTGCTGAGCCAGACACGCCTGTCTGCTCCAACACAGACCCAGGGTCTGAATTACTTGCCCCAAAGCTGCAGGCTTTACTGAAAGCAGCTAACAGAAGTGTTCCTGTCTTTAACACTCAGATGCCCAACTCCCAATAGGATCTAAACCCAAATAAATCTGTTTTACCCTGTATAAAGCTTATACAAGGTAAACTCATAAATTGTTTGCCCACTGTAACACTGATAGAGAGATATGCACAGCTGTTTGCCTCCCAAGGTATTAACACATATTTTTAATAAGTAAAAAGTGATTTTATTAAATACAGAAAGTAGGATTTAAGTGGTTCCAAGTAGTAACATGGAGCCTTTGACATACTCACTACCCTCACTGTAAGGGCATAGCATGCCTAGTCCCCTTTCTCTCTGAAAGAGTGTTTGGTAGAATCACAGACCTGTAATGTTGATCATGACACTTGGGGTGGCATCTAGCTGGGTTGGAGGTCACATTCCACAAGCCCAGGTAGTGAGAGAGGGCATTAGCAATGACCAAGTCTGTGTGCATTAAGCAAGGACTTCAATCCATGGTTCTGAACTTATGACACAGCAATCAAGAAGCCATGTGCTTGCAATAGGGAGCTATGACAGCAGAGGTGCTCGAGGGAGACCAAAAGCATGAGACAGCACTGCTAATGTAATGTTTCATTACCTCACTCACAAGCTTGTGCGTGCACCACTCTGAGAAAACACTCGAAGCTTCGTGTACTGAGGCAGAACAAAGCCACCTCTGTTTCATATTGCCTCAGGAAAGAAGGAGGTTAAGTTATTATCCTTAAGGCACTTAAGTGGTCACCAGTTGAGAGCAATGTCTTGACACTGTGCTGCAACACAGAGTCGGGGTGGGAGCAGAAGATATAGGAGCATGGAGATTTTCAGTGGTGGGGCTAGTTAGGACTAAACTGTGACCTCTGAGGCTTGATCTACATACATAGTTGTACCGATAAAACTAATATATGATTTTATACCAATTTAGTTAAACTGGTGCAGCATTGTGTGTGGATCTTCTTATATTGGTTTAGCCTGGGCTTGTAACCAGATTAAACCAATATAACCAGGCTTAAACCATTGTAAGCACATCCACAATGTTGCAGCAGTTTAACAAAATCATTTTAGATTAAACCAGTGCAACTTCTGTGTGTAGGCAAGTCCTAAACATACATATCAATATACTCAATTCTGCATTTGATTTCCTTCCTCTCTTTCCACTGAGAATAATTTTTGGGGGGTAGGGAGGTGAGCTTTCTAGAACATTGAGAGACAACCACTCCTATTTCCTCCTCATTTATCCTCACACCTCTGATGCTCTACTTCACAGCCACCATCTTCCTGATCTAGGAAAATTGATGGGAGAGACTCTCTTTGGAGTCCATGGGCACCACTCCTCACTCAGCAACAGGCATTGATTCACAGATTTTAAAGCCAGAAGGGACCATTATGCTCAACTAGTCTGACCTCCCGCATAACATAGGCCTAAGAACCTCATCCTATAATTTCTATATCAAGCCCATTATTTCTGTTTGAGCTATAGCATATTATTTTAGAAAGATATCTAGTCTTAATATAACTATTTCATGTGAGGAAGAATCCACCACATCCCTAGGCAAGTTGTTCCTGTGGTTAATTATTACCCTCATTGTTAAAAATTTGTACCTTATTACAAGTCTGAATTTGTCTAGCATCAGCTTCCAACTATTAGATCTCATTATGCTTTTTTCTGCTAGATTAAAGAGAGCAGAAATCTCTTCCCTGTGTAGGTCATTATAGACAATGATCAAGTCACCTCTTAACCTTTGCTGGTATAAACTAAATAGATTGAGCTTTTAAAGTCTCTCATTATTAGGCCAGATCTTGAGTCATTCTTGTAACTCTTTTCCGATCCCTTTCTAATTTTCTAACATCCTTTTTGAAGTGTGGACACCATTTTCCAGTTAATAGTCACACTAATACTTTATACACAGGTAACACGACCTCCCTACTCCTCCTTGATATTGCCCTCTTTAAGTATTTGAGATTTGTGTCCAGATACACAGGGCTCCTAAGTCCTTTTCATTGTCACTGCTTTCCAGGAAACAATTCCCCATCCTATAAATGTGACCTACATTGTTTATTCCTAGATATATGACCTTGCATTTGGCCATATTAAAACACATTGTTCAAATGATACTAGATGCTCCAGGTCTGCCTGGATAATCTCTGCCTGTCATCATTTACCACTCCACTAATTTTTATGTCACCTACAGATTTTCGCAATGATTTTATATTTTCTTCCGGAAGATTGATAAAGATATTGAATGGCACTAGGCCAAGAACAGATCCCTGTGGGACCCCACTAGAAACCCTCCTGTTGGGTGATGATTCCCCATTCACAGTGTTACTTTTTGCAATCTGTCAGTTAACCAGTCTGTCAGTTTTTACTACATTTAATATTGGCTACATTAACAAAAAATTCACTATACTAAATTATCAAAATGTCATGCAGGACTAAGTCAGATGTCTTACAGAAGTCTAAGTATAATATGTCAGCAAGTTACCTTTATCAACCAAACTTGTGATCTCATCAAAAAATATCAAGTTTGTCTGACAAGATCTGTTTCCATACAACTGTGTTGTTTGGCATTAATTGTGCTATCACTCTTTAATTCTTTACTGATTGCGTCCCAATCAGCCTTCCCACAGTTTGTCCTGAAATTAATGTTAACTGCCTATAATTAGACCAGCATTGCTGAATGATACAAAGCTCTCCTCTATCAGAGCTATGTCCGCTGCCTCCTCTCACAGTCTGAGCACTGAGTTTTTGGGCAGAGAGAGTATTGCCCTTCTCCTCCCTCTACAAGAATGTTAATCTAACTAAATAAGCACTGGAATGTTTTGATATCTTCTTCACTGACCGTGGACTTTCATGGGAAAGTAAGATTCTTTGGATTAATATGACACCCCTTCCAGATTTTGGGGCCTCAGAATATGTTTTCAGGTAAAAACTGTGGCCACGTTTCTGGAGTAAGCCATATAGAAAGGAATTGCTGTACTTCTAGATACGTTCAGATGGTGTATGAGAGCAGATCTGATTTGTGGGCATGGGGAATGGATACACTGACATTATACCATGCATACAACAAGGGTTTGCTATGAGAAAGTTTGCAGCAATATTGTAACCCATCTTACTAGCAGCAGAATTATCTGTGGGAACAAGCTTTTAAAATTAAGCTTCCTTGTAAAGTATCAGTATCTCTCTCCTGTGTGTCAGATTCAGAGAGGAGACAAAACTAGTGTAATGTTAACCTTTGTCAGAACCTCTCAACAGTTAGGATAAGTTACACTAACAGACTGTCTTAGATTTTCACGCCTGCTTTCAGTATGTCACTTGCCCCTTTATCATCACTGCTGAATTTGGTCCTGGGAGTCTGAGTTAGGGTTACCAGATGTCCCAATTTTATAGGGACAGTCCCGATTTTTGGGTCTTTTTCTTATATAGGCTCCTATTACCCCCTACCCCCTGTCCTGATTTTTCACACTTGCTGTCTGGTCACCCTAATGTGAGTGCAAGGTGGTGTGACTAAAAGGAAATATATATTACACCAATTCAGACTTCTCTCTGAGTAGGACCTCTTATGGCTCAAGGGGATAGCTTTTCAAACATTTCCGTGGTTATTTTTACTTATAAATATAATACATAATTATATTCAATACCAATAATATATTTACACCAGAAAATTCTCTACTGCTGCCTGTGTCTGTAAATGTTCTTTGTTTAGATAATACATTTGAATCGTATGAGTGATTCCTAAATTAAAAATTCATTGAAAATTAAATTTAAGCCCTATCTTGGCAAGCAGCACAAACAGATTTCATTCACTGTAACACTCTGTCTCCCTTTTGTGTACAGTTCTGTGAAGTGGTATCTTGATGTGATTGTCTGTGTGTCTCCGACAGGAGGAGATGGCAGAGCTTAAGGCACAACTGTACCTGCTAGAGAAAGAGAAGAAAGCACTGGAGTTGAAACTCAGCACTCGAGAGGCCCAAGAACAGGCCTACCTAGTTCATATTGAGCACCTAAAGTCTGAAGTAGAAGAGCAAAAAGAACAGAAAATGAGATCCCTCAGCTCCACCAGTAGTGGCAGCAAAGACAAATTGGGCAAGGTCAGGAATTAATGCAAGTCACCAGAATCAGAGTAAACATAACTAAAGATATTTCATCTCCCTGTCATTACCAGTTTTAAGCATGTTAATCATCCCTGCTTTCTCCCTTCCATCTACACACACACAACCTTTCTCCATCTTCCAGTTGACATGTATTATATGTAAGGTTAAGATTTCGTCATGGTTACTTTTAGTAAACGTCACAGGCAAGAAACAAAAATTCACGGAAGCCCATGACCCATCTGTGACTTTTACTAAAAACAACTGTGACAAAATCGGGGGTTGGGAGGCACGGATCCAGCACCCACTGCTGCTGCAGCTCCCAGGTCCCCCAGGTGCCTGTGGTGGCTCGGAGATCCAGAGTCCCCACCACCTGTGGTGGCTGAGAGCGCCAGAGTCCCCACTGCTGCCCACGGTGGCTTGGAATTGTGGAAGCTGCCCACAGCCAGAGCTCTGAGATCCACCAGCGGCTGAGAGCTCCTGGGCCCCCACTGGCTGCCAGTTCCAGCCCTACCGCTCCTGGGCTGAAGCAGAAAATGTCATGGAGGTCTATGGAAGTCACAGATTCTGTGACCTCCATGACATAATCTTGCCCTTAATTATATGGCACCTTCCATCCTGGGATCTCAGACACTGCCAAGTTAAGCCCCTGTCTCCTGAGCAAAATGCAGTTTTAAATTCTGGGAAGATGACAATCATTCGTCACTAGCATACTAGCTACTATTGCCAACTTTATTGTCATCTGACTGTTGTATCTCCTTGAAAGTCAATAGTGATGGGGTCCGTGCATCCAGAAATAAACTGAGATACATTAGTGCTCATTTCATTAGGAAATGGCTGGAGATTTATTTATAAAACCCCCTCGCAGTGCAGGTAGGTACCAATGGGGGGGAGGGGAATAATTTCCCCTTAAATTAACAAAATCTGTGTATTGCTATCTTTAGGTTTATAATTTTTCTAAGGAAATAGGGACACCCTAGAAATTCTATAATCCCATGCCTATGCTGCTGTATCCCTTTATTCCTCTGTCCCTGCAAAGCCCCAGCAGCAAAAAAAATTACAGAAGTGTCCCTCTGTATTTTTGACTACACATCATTTGAATTTCTGCTTGCCCACTGTGCTTTTTCCCTTCAAACCCAGTGTCAAAAGTGAAATAAGACACCAGAGAATGTATGCTGCATAGCAGAATTATACAAATTATTGATTATTGTGGGATGGTTTGTAAAACATTGGGTGAGTCTGTGGAATATAATGCATTGACCCATCTCTTGGTGCATTGATGTTTCTACATGACTCTTGTGTTGTTTATACTGATTTAATTTTAGCTCAGTTTTAAAAGCAGTTGTAAGTTTAAAAGTGCTCATAGTCCGGTCCCCCCCCTTAAGGTGATGAGTAACTCTTAGTAAGGCGATCTTTCTCATTTCTCAGGAATGCACAGATGGGACCACAACACCATTAACCCTAGCTGAGCTGAGACCATACAACGACAGTGAACTGGCTGCAGAACTAACAAATGCACTCAGACGGTAAGCACCCTCTTCCATTTCCTGGAGACATTATTTATTCCACAATCCTAGGGTAAGATTTCATTCTGGGTTGTATTTTTTAATCTGGCACGTTTTATAGGGATCGTCAGAGGTTTGCCCATGAGGAGGAACCAGGACTAAAGTTTTCTAACAGTTCGTTTTCTGCTTGTTGTTCTTTACTTGTTTTTTTAATTTATAAATTGCTCTGTGGTGCTCATCTCCATGGTCCCTAAACGTCTCAGAAATGTGAATGAATTTTAGCCTCACAAAACCTTTGAGAGGTAGGGAAATACTGTTATTCCCATTTTACCCATGAGGAACATGAGGCACGGACAGGTTAAGTGATTCGCTCAAGGTCACCAGGAAATCTATTGTAATGCTGGGATTAGAATCCAGAGCTCCAGCTAAGAAGGTTTGGCCCCAAGTCAGTAGTTGGATGGGAGACCACCGAAGAACCCCTAGGTGTTGCAGGGAGAAGTTTTGTTGATTCAAAAGCAGCATTCACTCTCTGAGTGAGTACCAAACCAGTGCCATGACATGGTGATAAGGTTGCTGTTTTGTGCGAAGTTTTGGCTTTCAGATGAGATACAAAACGGATGTCTTGAAAACTTTTTTTCGTTAATAGCCAAACTTTTAAGCTGAAGTCCATATGCAGTTGCATACCCACTATATATTCCCATATGTAATGGTTGCAATTGTGCAGTGTATGTGGTGACTTAAAGTAGGGTTACCATATCTATTAAATAAAAAAAGAGGACCTTCCACGGGCCTTGGCCCCGTCCATTTCCCCACCCACCCCCAGCCCCGCCCCAACTCCGCCCCTTCCCTGCCCTAACTCCGCCCCTCCTCCCTCCCACTCCCAGCCAGGGGAAAGGGCTGCCCGAGCGCTACCGGCTTCACGGTTTGCCGGGCAGCCCCAGACCCTGTGCCCCCGGCCGGCGCTTCCCCAGCGCAGCTGGAGCCCGGGGGGGGAAGCGCCCAGCTGGGGGCGCAGGGTCTGGAGGCTGCCCGGCAAACCATGAAGCCGGTAGCACTTGGGCTTC